>NW_026042824.1:0-91585 GCF_023856365.1 Brienomyrus brachyistius
TATAAAAATACAGGTATCCATCGCCTTCCGCATTTGGAACCAGGACCACTTGTTGCAAGTCAATTTGGGCGTATCTCAAGTTATACGAGAGAGGCAAGACATTAAGGACAGTATACACAGTACTGAAATAATAATGTACATATTAAACCACAGCACTTAATAAACAGATACTGCACTTACATTTCACAAAAAAAAAATAAAGCACAGATTGCACTAAGAAATCAAAAGATGCATGTGCTAGCAAACAGTGGGAGCTGAGGAAGAAGCAGTGGTGAAATACTTTTATTGTACAGTACAGTAAGTTTCTTTTTATAGAATGAAATAGCATACAGGGGGCGGCATGGTGGTGCAGTGGTTAGCACTGTTGCCTCACACCTCTGGGACCCGGGTTCGAGTCTCTGCCTGGGTCACATGGGTGTGGAGTTTGCATGTTCTCCCCATGTCGTCGTGGGGTTTCCTCCCGCAGTCCAAGAATATGCTGAGAATATGCTGAGGCTAACTGGAGTTACTAAATTGCCCGTAGGTATGCATGTATGAGTGAATAGTGTGTGAGTGTGCCCTGTGATGGGCTGGCTCCCCATCCTGGGTTGTTCCCTGCCTCGTGCCCATTGCTTCCGGGATAGGCTCCAGACCCCCCACGACCCAGTAGGATAAGCGGTTTGGACAATGGATGGATGGATGGAAATAGCATACAGATCTTATAAGCACCTGTACTGTGCTATCTGCTCATAGTAGCTGTCCATTGTAGATACATCACTGTATGCATACTGTATTAAGAGCTAGACAAGGGTCATTATATGGCTTGCAGTCCTGCTCATTTTCCTGCACGCGTTACACTAAGTGATACACCCACTAATGTCCTCTTTTATCCACTTTCGGGCATCTCTTGATCAGTGTATATTATTTACTATGGACCTTGGACATACATGCGATTGAACGCACACACACACTTACACTAATTACCTAATCATCCATCTGTGCAAGCAGGTAAACATTTACCATCTATGTAAGTATTGCACATTGCATAGAGAGTGTCCAATCTATATTAAAGGTGACTCAAAAGAAGTCAGACTTCAGTAAAGACTGTAAATTGGCAGCCATAACATAAGCCGTAAATAATTACCAAATGAGTCATCCCCTTTCGGAAACATTTATTGATATTCTTTCATAACACACAGACATGAGTTTTTTTTCAACTGTCAGCATCCTTCTCGATTGTCAGAAGCTCTGCGCTAGAGGGAGGTTTACTGGTCTTATACTCTTCTGGCACCTTGTGTGATTCCTGACTTGGGACATCAGTTTGGCTCCTTCTGTATGTGGTTTACATTGTATTTGTTCTTTAAAGTTGCCCCTTCAGAATTAGACAGTGTAACCAGCTTGCCACATATTGCCTGGATGACATAAGGTCCGGTAAAATCCGGTTCCGTTCTTCCTCCTTTCCGTCCCCGCTTCCTCATGTTGAACAGAAGCGCCTCATCTCCAACATGATAAACTGTGTTTTGGTACCTCTTTTGTATTCGTTTACCACATGCCTGCTTCTGTTTTTCCTGTGACTAGGAGATGTTTTCAGCTGTTGTTGCTTATTGTCTCAACTACTTTATTTTTTTCATCAAAAAACGTGCCGTAGCTTTTCTCATCGGGAAGAATAATTGTGGAAAGCTGAAGTGGAAAAACATTCATAGCAAATTATTATTATTCACAGATCATTATAAAGAGTCATTTTCTAAAAGCATTAAGAACAATGTAATTTGCTGTTTCAAGATATGTTTTTAAATAACTACTTGTCAGTCATAAGAAACTCTTCAACACACATGATCCGATCTTGCCACAAATCATTTTTAATCTCACTTTTGTTGCCAGCAGTTCAGACATTAATGGCTGTGTGTTGAGTTATTTTGAGGGGACATCAAATTTACACCATTATACAAGCTGTACACTGATTACTTTACATTCTATCAGAGTTTCATATCTTTAACGTTGTCCCTTGAAAAGATATAATAAAATATTACAAAAATGTGTGGGTGTACTCACTTTTGTGAGATACTGTATATTAAGGGATTGATTGTCAATAATATCAGTAATTCCTGATGTAATGTTAAAAGAATAGAGCCTGTCTCACACAGTTCTAAAACAACCTCAAAAACAGACTTACCATTTTATGTCATCATTCGTTTTCTCATCCAGGCCATTGGTTTGGGGATGATATGCAGCAGTGATCAACGGCAGAACAGGGGCTCTGAACGCAGTATGGATTAAAAAGGAATTAACCATCTCTCTCAATATAAAATTAGGATCATTTATTCTCTACAGAGGCCCCCATAGAATAGTGCATCCATCCCCTCACTCATGTTTAGACAGACGTAAGGCAACAGGCCAATGACATTCAGAACAGCAACAACATCAACAATTGTACAGCTAGTTTTAAAATTTATAAAAAAGACAAACCAATTAGGTAATATTAATGAAATTATTAAAATGTGCAGATTAATAGTCAGAAATAATTTGCGATTTAAGAGCGGAAAGGATACATTAAAACTCAATTACATTTATCCCTTAATAATATAAAAAGGTTTTTGAATTTTACATCATGATAAATGCGAACTATATGTGATTACTAATTACTGTTGACTAATTTCCTGTCTGGACGTTTCCCTCCTCATTGTTAAAAGTCATTATATGTCTGGGTGCCAGTCAGTGGAAGCACACAGACATGTTGGCCAGCTGTCATATTCATTCAGCACCAGCCCATCAAGTAGAGAATTCAGCACCACGGACAGTGACCTGTGTTACAATGACATCAGGTCATTGGCTCTAAATATTTTTCTAGAAATAACTAAATGGCTCTATTGTAGAAATTTCCAGCCAGAGTCTTGTGGTGCGTTCGTTTTTCTCTCGGAACTTGGAAATTCCAAATTGGGTGACATCACATCCAACAATCTCCCGTTCAAGCTAGCACAACTCGGAACAAACATGGCTGCCTCCATGAATACGCTGCTGTGTTGTTGCTTTATATTTTAGCAGTTATGGAGTAAGATTATTATTTCAGACAAATAAACAAGAAACAGGAACTAGTCAAACCACATTAAAAGCTTTATAAAGTATTTTAGTACATTCATAGCGATATTCTTTTTTCGAGAGGCAAACAAACTACAAACAAACCAAAAACACTAACAAGTCTGGTAAAAATCTGATATTGCATGTTAGGATACTGTTTACGGTCACAATATGGTATTCTCTAAATCGAACACGTGCAATTACATTAATAATTACTAATAATTATAAATAATAATAATAATAAATGGGCGGTATGGTCGTGCACTGGTTAGCACTGTTGCCTCACACCTCTGGGACCCAGGTTCAAATCTCCGCCTGGGTCACATGTGTGTGGAGTTTGCATGTTCTCCCCATGTCGTCGTGGGGTTTCCTCCGGGTACTCCGGTTCCCCCCCACAGTCCAAAAACATGCTGAGGCTAATTGGACTTGCTAAATTGCCCGTAGGAATGCATGTGAGAGTGCATGGTGTGTGTGAGTGTGCCCTGCGATGGGCTGGCCCCCCATCCTGGGTTGTTCCCAGCCTCGTGCCCATTGCTTCCGGGATAGGCTCCGGACCCCCCGTGACCCAGTAGGATAAGCAGTTTGGAAAATGGATGGATGGGATAATAATAAATTTAACAAAATAAACATTTTAAGGATTTGTAAAATAGAATTAATGTTGAGTGTGTAAGCCGCCATGTTGAAATTACGTCACAGGGGCAACTCGGACAAGAAGATTCTGTCAGACATTAACGTCATAAAAGAGGCGTTTCTAATGGGAAGTGATGTTTTTCGTGACGTTTTTGTCCGAGTTGGAGTGAAATAATCAAACGCAGCATGTGTTCCTATTTGAAGAGAATATTCTATTTTTATTCTAAGGAACTACAGAAAATCAGCTCTGCATGTGATCTCCCCTTTACTGCTCGAGCAGGGCACACGCACATCAACAAGTGTCAAGGCAGCAAGTGCATGCAAACAACTTCTCAGGACGGTTACAGTATAGGACCTTCAGAAAGAGCCAGACTGCGGCGTCATTCAGAGATTCCATTGTCTAAGGCTTGCACTAAAACATTACAGCATATTTAAACAAAGTAGCATGGCACCTGTGTCAGAATCCCTCCCTGCCTTGTTCTGTTCTCTCTTTGTTGTCCCCATTTAGCCAGCACATGTCACTGGCCATCCTGACTCCTCTTTTGATTGTGGGTTTTAAGGATATCAGTGGGTCTGTGTTTTCATAATTGTCCCCCAGGCCACCATGCTGCTCAGCCCTTGATTCCAACTACAGTTGCAATCAGGTGGTTCTCAATCTACTAGGACTGTATAACAGGATTGGCCACCTGTTCTACCTTTACTCGTTCAGCCGCATTCATGAGTCTGGCCTATAGGTTATTCAAATTTTGTCCTGCCAAATTTACCGGACAGGAGGTGGACACTGCAAATGAATGTGTGAATACTCCAATACCTACATCTTTACAAGTTACCTGAAGTGGTTTGGTAAATGATTGTGAGGTTGGAAGTCCTTCTTGATGTCTGTTTGCAGCTCATCCACCAGCAACTGCACGAGTTGTCGCTCCCAGAGGGAATCCCACTCTCGGTCCGCTGGAGGGTCCATCTCACTGTAGCTGGAGTATGTTTCCATCAGTCACTTGGCGTGGGGCTCACAGAATTTACCAGGCTCCTGTTTAATCTGACGCACCTTAGTCCAGTCCATGCATCTGGGGAACTTCTCTGAAAATCTCTGGCAGATTCTTTGCAGCTATACTTGATATTGGGTACTTGCCGCAACTAAGTAATGGGTTGTTGAATCAAAGTCCCGTTCCATGTCAAAAATAACCCCATTTTAGGGTTTTGTTAAACAACTGGTCTAATTTGGATGCAGAGGTTCTGCACGGAAGGCCCAGTCTCTGAAGGGCTGTGGCATAGCGAGGCCTGTTCTGCCTGGAATCCGGCAGGTCACTGGCAACATCCCCCAACTCCTTCATCTATAAGGTCGGGAAACCAGAACGTTTACTCCCCCTTATGGATAAGGACATACCAACGTTGGGGCAACTCCTGCTGCCTGAGTCTTCAACCAAGTCCAAAACAAAAGTATACAATGTTAGGAAGGGTAATTCAATGGTATGAGACTGAAACTAGAAACTGTAAATCGGATGGAGTTAAATAGCAATACTGTGGAAGAGGCATGGAATTTTTTAAAAGCACATTGTTGCAAGTGCAAAAGAACTTCATACCCGTTTCCAGAAAAACTAAATCTAGGAAACTGCAACCAAGCTGGTGTCATGACCTGCTTGTACGATCCTCGTGTGTGCCACGCCCCCTCATTAACCATGTGTGCTGCCCCGATTGTAACCAGCTGTTTTCTGTCAGTTTGAGTAGTCCTGTGTATTTAGTCCACATTCAAGTCTGTTTCCCCAGTCCTGTCATTGAAATCTCTCGCTGTTGGTACCTGTTTTCATCAATAAACCCTCATTCCCGACTCTCCGTTTCCGGATCCTTGATTCCTCGCTTCCTGCCTGTTCGTCCAGCACGCGATGTCACAGGTGGTTTACTACGAAAATTAAGAATAAAGTCAGGAGCAAAAGGGCTTTCTTCCACAAATGGAAATTAACTAATGATTTCAAAATAAAGCAGGAGTATCTAAGTCTACAGGTTTAAAGGATGACGTTAAAAGTTTCTTCCAATATTTTAACTCCGAAAGAGCTCTAAAAGCTGAAAATCACTCATTTGCAGGATAGTAAGGGCCTTATAATTGAAAATGAAATTGATATAAATGAGTTTAATGATTATTTTACAATGGCTGTTCACAGTAGAATAGCTTACCACCATTTAGTACAAATACAACGATGTCTATGACCAATATATGTATAACTGAGGCTGATGTGGTACAAAGCCTAGCTAAGCTCAAAATAAATAAATCGCAAGGCCCTGATGGCATCTTATCTATAGTTTTAAAAGAGATGAGGGGTATTATTAGCCAACCTTTAACTTTACTATTCCAGAAATCATTATCTGCTGGTGTGGTATCTTCTGATTGATGTTAGATCATGTCTCATGTCCAGAGAGGCTACAAACAGGATCTGGATTTAATTAGCGACTGGGCTCATACGTGGCAGATGAAATTTAACATAGATAAATATAAGGTAATCCATGCAGGGAGCAGAAATATAGTAAATATAGTAAAGTACAGATATTTTATGGGTTCCACTGAAATAAAGGTAGCTGATTACGAGAAAGATCTCGGTGTGTATGTTGATACTTCCATGTCCCACTCTTGCCAGTGTGGGGAAGCATTAAAAAAAGGCAAAAGGATGTTGGATTAAACTCCACACACCTAGAGATGTAAGTCAAGAGAAGTGATGCTACGATTATATAATTCCTTGGTAAGATCCCACCTAGAATACTGTGTGCAGGTTTGGTCACCATACCTTCAGAAGGACATTGCTGCCTTGGAAAAGGTGCAACGTAGGATGACTAGAATGATTCCTGCACTTAGAGGAATGTCTTATGAGGAGAGGTTCGCTGAGCTGAATCTGTTTAGCCTCAAGCAAAGGAGACTATGGGGGGACATGATCCAGGTATATAAGATTCTAACAGGTCGGGATGCTGTTCAGCCAAATGACCATTTCAATATTAATTTAAAATACTAGAACTCGTGGCCATAGTGGAAATTAGCTGGAGAACATTTAAAAATGAATCTGAGGAAGCACTTCAATTCAATTCAATTTTATTTATATAGCGCTTTTAACGACATGCATTGTCACAAAGCACTTTACATTTAACCGGCCAGAACCCCACCAAGCAAGCCTGAGGCGACAGTGGCAAGGAAACTCCCTCTAGCAGGAAGAAACCTTGAGTGGAACCTAGACTCAGAAGGGGACCCCATCCTCCTCTGGGCGACCAAGGAGCATGAAACTGCATTTACATTGACATTCATTAGAGTTCATATAGTTATAAAGTCCCAGTTGGTTTCATGTAGTTATATCCAGGAGTCCAGGTGCGGGTTCACACGGTGTAGTCGGCTCGGTATCAGCTCGAAAAAGAGAAGATGGAGAAGAGTTATTGCCCTACACCTAACCGGCAGGACTAAAGCAACTATGACAGCCTGCCTAAAAGAGTGACCTGGAAGGAAGCACAGGCATGAGGGTTTACAGAGGTTTTGGCGTCAAGCCACCTCCCATCCACAGCTTAAGTGATCGGCGAGAGTGGCAGGACGACAGCACCAATCCCCCCTTTCCCCTTCAATCTCAAATAACTATGAACCCTCCAGATTTCCCATTCACCTTAGAAAAGAAGATTTAACTATCCAAAAGACTGGCGAAAGAGGTACATCTTAAGCCTTGACTTAAAAGCAGAGATTGTGTCTGAGTTCCGAACACTAATAGGAAGTTTATTCCATAGCTGTGGTGCTTTATGAGCAAATGCTCTTCCCCCCCCCCCCCCAAAGGTAATGTTCTTTATTCTGGGTACGGATAGAATACCTCCATCTCGTCATCTAAGTGTATGATTCGGAACGCAAATGAGGTCACTCACATACTGCGGTGCAAGACCATTTACAGCTTTATAGGTTAAGAGCAGTGTTTTGTAGTCAACACGAAATCTAACTGGCAGCCAGTGCAGTGAAGATAAAATTGGGGTAATATGATTATATGTTTTAGTTTAACTATTGCTAGTAGCGGTTCAATCAATGCTGGGAGCATCGCTGAATAATTTTGATGGAACAGGGTCTAGCATACAAGTAGATGAATTTGAAGATAAAATTAAGTACATCAGTTCTGACTGGTTAACCAATATTCAATATTCAAAATGTTCTGTTTAATTGAGCATATTTTTGGTCAAAAAGTTTCATAAGTCCGTCACTGGAAAATAACCAGTGGTCTGGTTATTAGTCAGCTTGGACACCATAGTAAATAGGAATCTAGGATTATTTTTGTTTATTTCAATTAGTTCTGATAGATACTAGATGATTTGGCGGCACTAAGAGCCTTTTTGTAGCTACCCATAGCCTCTTTCCATGCTAGTTCGAACACCACTAGTTTAGTATGATGCCACTTACATTCTGTAAGGACATAAAACTTATAGGTCCTGCAGGCCCCAACTCTGATCAGCCTGCATCAGTCTATTTCAGAGCTCCGCTGGCCCAGGCAAGACTGGACTCAACTCGTCAAACCACCCCTTTTAAGGAAGGCAAATGCCTGCCGGCTCCTGAGAGACTGGATAGGAATAACTGGAGCAAGCACAGAAAAAGCAAGACCTTTCACCCCCGGAGTGACCAGAGTTCCACAATCAATCCACAGCAAACAACAGCTGTCAGCCTCCAGACACAGACACCTTTTCCACTATAAACAGGATAACTCAGCACACATAGATGTTAGGGACAAATACACGCATGTTTGGTCTCGTTTGAATAGGCATGAGACGAGGAGTATTATACTCTCAGATTTAAGGCAGTATAGCTTTTCCTAAGAGAAATACAGAAACTTCGGCTCAACCCACCAAACTGAGAGAGATTCTCTCATGGTAGAACAAGGGAATTACAACCACCCCCTAAAGTGATCTGATTGGCTGGGGACTTGAGAACCAAGGTCAGCAATGCCCCTAAAATTAACCATTGACCGAAATTAGTCAGTCTTCAGAAACATGCCATCACCTGGTCTGGATACTTAAGGAAGGGCTTCAGAAGTAGTCGGGGAGTCACTCTGTAATCAGAGCTCCCGCAGAGAACTGGGTGAAAGTCTATCTGTAGTCAGATACTTTCCACAGAACTTTGTTCACTCTCAGCTGAGGAATGTGATTGTTTAATATTGTATTTGTCCAAATGTATTTACAAGTATGTGTCCACATGTCAATAATTGTATATTGTAGTATTTTTAATAAATGTTGTTTCGATTACTTTATGACTGTCTGATTTGCTAACTTCTTCATAAACTTTCCAGATTGGACTTCTATCCTTATTAGGACTATGGTGGTAAATACTATCTTGCAGCCTCTGGGTTAAATCCCATTTATTTATCCGGGTCCCAAACTTGACTGCCCAAGTTAAGTTAGGTGGATACCAAAACTACACCTCTGGAGTTCGCACACGCTGATGACAGGTACCGGTCTACCCTCTGAGGGGCGTACACACTATGTTCCTAGGCACCGGGCATAGTCCCTGAGACGCTCACATGGTAAGACAATGGGTGGCATCGGCGGAGGCCCAAAGTAAACCTCGTACAACCTTTTTTATTTTTAACTGA
Organism: Brienomyrus brachyistius; assembly: GCF_023856365.1. Taxonomy (NCBI): domain Eukaryota; kingdom Metazoa; phylum Chordata; class Actinopteri; order Osteoglossiformes; family Mormyridae; genus Brienomyrus; species Brienomyrus brachyistius. Next base: position 9,270 of record NW_026042824.1, read on the forward strand.
GCAATTTTCTCTAGTGGAATTAAGCATAGATGCTAAATAATCCGTAATGCTATCAAGTTCAGCAGAATTCGACATTAGTTTGGTTGAAAACGATAGCTCAGGGAGGTTATCGATAAAGTTACTTGCTGTATTTGACGTGATTGTACGTTTGGCGAGTCGGGGGGCTAATATTTTGAGCAAGGGAAATATTGAACGCAATAAGATGATGGTCAGAGATAATACTGGACTGAGGCAGTAGAGTTGAATACATGATATGAAGACAACTGGATCACAACTGGATCACGGGGGAATCATAAGCAGGGAAGAACACACAGGCAAACAGCAGCAGCAACATTAAAGGCAGGACTGAGAAGCACATTTATACAAGGCTAAGCAGGGAGCAAACTAGAGGCACCTGAAATGAGTAACACAAGGGCAGGAAGGAGAGGTAAAACAAACGCGGAACAGGCATGGCACGTTATACCACACTAGGGAGGAAACGGGAGGTTCAGGAGGGCAGGGTGTGGCAGGGATCCGTTTCAAAATTTAATTTTGGCTTGTACAAACCTTGGTAAAAGCTGCAAAAGATCGATCAACCACTTTCTGAGCTATTGTCTTAACAAACAAAGCATCTGTTGGGGTGGCGGTGTCTGGGGAATACCATGTGTAATACACCTTGTGAAGATTTATATGTAAAACAAAATATTTTTTGATTCTATCACACATATAGAAATTATCCATCCATCCATTTTCCAAACCGCTTATCCTATTGGGTCGCGGGGGGTCCGGAGCCTATCCCAGAATCAATGGGCACGAGGCAGGGAACAACCCAGGATGGGGGGCCAGCCCATCGCAGGGCACACTCACACACCATCCACTCACACACACACACCTACGGGCAATTCAGGCAACTCCAATTAGCCCCAGCATGTTTTTTGGACTGTGGGGGGAAACCGGAGTACCCAGAGGAAACCCCACAACGACATGGGGAGAACATGCAAACTCCACAGACATGTGACCCAGGCGGAGACACGAACCCGGGTCCCAGAGGTGTGAGGCGACAGTGCTAACCACTGCACCACCATGCCGCCCCTTATAGAAATTATTCTAGGTTTAAATAGTAATTTAGCTGAGTAACTAGGCTGAAATTCTAGATAGTTGCAATTTTAAGAATTATTACTATTATTCACAGCTTTTAAGCATGCAGTTGGATGACGGATGGATGGATATTCAGCCACCAGAAATGCCAATTGTTGTTAAGAGGATCAAAGTCTGCAAAGTAGTATGCAGGGTTTAAGGCCAGAACACAGCATACTCTCCGACAGAAAGCATAAAGTTCACTGGGGGAATTTCTGTGGCCACTGCCTGAACAGCATGTGTGGAGAATGTTTATGAGGGTCGAGCCATGCAGAGCTGCGGCCCTGGCATGTAATGATGAATCACAAATCAGTTAAAAATCGGTGCAAATGCATGAAGATTTAAACCGGCTGATGTGGAAAATGAATCACTATTGTAGGAGTACTTCACAGTACTTTAACAGAAAAACTGGTGTAATATTACATTTGATTTCACAATGTGAGTTTGACGTCAGATGTCACTGCGTATCACGTCGACATCGTACGTCAGTTTTTGGTTTTGAGCGAACGCGAGATGATGAATGAATTTGAAACTGAGGACGGCACAGTGGTTAGTGCTGGCTTCGGTCCAGGGCCCTTTCTGTGTGGAGTTCGCATGCTCTCCCCGTTTTCGCCGGGGACTCCAGGTTCCTCCCACGGTCCAAAAGCATGCAGGATAGGTTGACTGGTGAGTCTAAATTGGCCCTGTAGTTGTGTGAGTGTGTGCGACCTGCGGTGTGTAGGTGACTGCCTGGGCTTGGTTCCTGTCTGCGCCCCTTGTTCCCGGGATAGGCTCCGGTCTCCCCCGCGATCCCAGTTGGGATTAAGTGGTTTCAGAAAATGGATGGATGGACGCACTGCCCGATCTTCAATTGGCGGTGTGGCAGCATATTAGCTTTCCGGTAATCACAAACGAGGAGGAAACAGCGAGAAAAGCACAGACAAGACATAAACTGCATGCAAACATTGTAATAGACTGATAACATACACAAACAGGTCCACTGGCACCACCGTGAGCTGAGTGAAGATTATTAAAAGGGCAAAGCACGCTAAAAAGCTGCACATGCAAACCTTAGCTTATTTATTTGATTTATTTTTTTTTATTTACTTATTTTGATTTGGGATTTTTTTCAACAGTATTTTATTCAAATTCAGTTGCACTGTTCACAACAGTGTCAACAGTTCAGAAAGATAAATATAAGAATATTTTTGAATATATTTGTCTGCAGCTCATTCTGCAAAAAATGAGAAAATTGAACTCAGAATCGTGAATCGTATCAAATGGTGAGTTGAATGTATCGTTACATCCCTAGTTCTTACAGTAGTACTATGGTATGGTGGAGCCACATGACAGGAAGGCAGTACATTGCGAAGTCTGTTAAGAACATCATTCGCACTGAACTGCCCTCCATTGACCAGCTGTACTTTAACTGCCACAGTAACAAGGTTCAGTCTATAATCCAGGACTCTGACCACCATCCACAAACACTGACTAGCAGATTCATGAACAGCTTCATTCGCCAAACAATTCAAACCTGCAGCTTTTGCATCCCCTGTAACAGTCATTTCCACGGCAGCTGCACTGTACAGCTGTTACTGCACTTTATCCACCACTGACCACGTATCATCCAGTTTTGTCCTGCTTTGTATCGCACTGTTTCTGCACCATGTTGTCTTGTACTCCCTTGTGTTGTTATGCACCATCTGTGTTGTTCTGAGCAGTGCCATGATGCAATATTACAAAAAGATCTTGAGGAAATGCAGAGTTCTGGAGGAGATTCTCACAGATCATGGCATGTGTTTATACTGAAGAAACTGTACAAATTGCTAGACATAAAACACAGGACTGGCAACTGTGGTACGTTTTAACACCTTGATAAAAAACTTAAAATCCATAGTAAGTAGGACAACCTCATAGAACCTTTACTAGTCATTGTTCAGAAGATTAACACGGATTAAAAACCATTACTATGAAAGCACGCTAATCAGTTAAGTTGATTATGTGGAGAGAGAGAAAAAAAACTGTCTTTGAAAAAGATCAACCATAGAACGAAGCTGCAGCATTGACACCCCCTAGTGGTGATTTGAAGATAGTTCTGTCTGTAGCAGCTAAGCAGTAGATTTGGCGTCAGGTGCCATGACAAACTCAGTGCTGCTCGGTTTGAACGGCAGAAGCACAAAAATAAAGGGGGCATCTACTGCACGCCCCCCACCCTTGAAAATGGTACAAATTATCATGCAACAGTTTTCTTAAGTAAGTCTTTTTGGGCGTCTGCAGAAACCTCCACGATGCGATTGCCCTGATTAAGAAGTGCGCAGCGGATACAATTTGGGATGCATCGTTCATCCGATTTATTAATATATAATTATTAGTATGTCTATATTATTTTAGGAACGTTACTTGACGAATATTTTTCATTGAGATTGATTCCCCGTTTAAAATTTTGGTGACACTTCATATTTTTTAAGAGAGACAGACAATTTGACGCATGCAATTTGCAGAAATATGTTGTGCCGCTATAAAGTACACAGGCAGCATGACAAACATAAGTACTCACTGAAGCCACGACATACGCCCGGCTGGCCCCAGCGGTACCCCTAAGAAGAAGGCTTTTTTCACAACCCACGACCATCACGAGGGCAAAAAAAAACTGAATAGCCTAGAATTTAGTTAATTACAAGGCACATATTTATTGGAGCAAGAGCTCTAACATAAAACTACCTTGTAATTATAAAGTATTATGGCTGTGAACAATGTACAAACAGGCACAGAAAGTAAAATACTCCAAAAATGCAAAGAACCTAAATATTTTTGTTTCCACCGATTCACTCTTGATGTGTTAGGAGTCACAGTTCAGTAGCCTATTCTTCAGTATCTGCATTTAAGACCACCAACTGCTCTTTCTCCTCCTTCGCTCGTCGGCTCAGAGTATTGGACTTGGTAAGTAATGTTGCCCTTTTGGTTCCAGCAGCACTCTCTGCTTCCTCTGCCATGTGCTCAGCATCCTTTTGTAAACTCTCACATACACTTTCCAGTGAGACTCTCTTCCTCTTGAGTTCCTCAAGTTTTCTTTTTTGCTTTTCGCTCATCTTTCACCTTTGGTCAGAGGCGCTTTGGTTGCTCCCCCACACACTCTGACATGGTCGCATATAAGCCTCTGTGCAACAACTGTTTCCTCTGATAAGTTGCAGGTCTCCACCTCTATTCGTTCCACTTCGGCTTGCCCATAGGACAGCAGCAGCAAGTTCTTGCAGAACATCCAGAGGTCAGGATAAGGCCCACTAACTTTTTGATGTAAAAAGACATCAACTTTGGATGGTGCTGAAGGAATGAAGGATATAAAATCCAAGCCTTTTGCCTCATTGTGCAGGTGATTATCAGACTGCTGGGATATTGCATCACCTGTAATTACATTAATTACAGTAGATTAGATGCAGATCAACAATGTCAATACACAGAATCACATGTAGAATAGGAAAGTGATTTATAACCCAATTTTCCTATGATACCATAAATGTGCAATCATTTTAATTTAATCTTGAGATATCTCTAGGCTCATCAAAGAAAATATAACTGGGCTGATGCTTCTTTTCAAACACCAAGAGTCGGTCTTCTAAATACTGCTAAAATCTACGTGTTAACACTATTCAGTTCAGGGACGGATTATGGGTTGTGTGGGCCCCTGGGTAAAACGTTCGCGAGGCCCCCCCCCACCACCACCACCTGCACCACCACCACAACCACCACAAGTCAAGGGCCCTTGGCAGCCAAACACCCTCCCTATAGGGTCAGGGGACCTTGTAGGCAGAGGATCAAAGAATGTAGGCCCTCTAAAATAGACAAACGAAAATACATTGCTGATAAGCGTTGCAAATTGTTTTGGGCTTGGGGCCCACGGGCCCCCTGCACCCCAAGGGCCCCTGGGCAGCGGCCCCGCTAACCCGGTTTGTAATCCGTCCCTGATTCAGTTAGATGTGAAAAAAGAAAAGCATAATTTAAAAATAATATTCTGAACTATCCTATTCTTATCCTATGATTTACCAGCAGATATCCTGCCTGCCAACCGATTCTCCTGCGCAAACTTCTGCATGAGATTTCTCCTTTTCTGCTGGCAGTTATTGTCACGATCGGGTACGGGTGTGAAGCGGCGATCGTGCGGGCAAGCAGGCAAGCAGGAAGCAGGAATACGGGGCAAACGGGAGTTTAATACGAGGACAGGGACCGGGAAACAGCTCACGCTTACGAACATCAGACATTAATGACAGACAAAGCAAACTGGGGAGACCAGGACTTAAATACACAGAACAAGGCAGCAGGAAACAAGACACGACTGGGCAGGATCAGGAAATCACACGTGGGTAATTAGGGGGCGTGGCACACACGAGGAGCGGACGAGCCGGGCATGACAGAACCCCCCCCCAAAGGCGCGCTACACCGGGCGCGCCAAGGAAGGGGGCGACGGACGGGACGAGGCAGAACAGGACCTGGAAAACAAGAACAGAATTAACGCACGACGGGAAACAGGACCGAAGCACAAAACAAAGCCAGGGACAAGACGTGCGACAAGAGCTGACAAAGGGATGGGAAGGCAGACAGACAGATCAGGAAGGGAGAAACAGAGGGAACAGGCGGAACACAAGGAGCGGGAGTGACGGGAGGGAACGACGGGAAACCAGGAATGGAGAAAGGAGGAAAGACAGGAGGAGGAGCAAACAAAGGAGGGACCAGGGCAGGAGAGAAGGGAGAGAAGGCGGGGGAACAAAGGGGAGCCCGTGGGAGCCCCAGCGGGCGACGGGCGGCAGCCGGAGGGGCCGCAGGCGGCCGGGAGGCCGGAGCCGGAGGGGACCGAGAAGGGGCAGAGGAGACAGGGCGAGGGACCCGCGGAGGGGCCAGGGAGGGAGCAGGAGGGAGCACCAGGGAAGGGGACGAGGGAGCTGGAAGGGGCCAGGGCGAAGGCACGGAGGAGGGGGGAGCCGCAGCAGGCGGCGATGTCCGGGGGAGGGCCGGAGGTAGGGGCCCCGCAGGCGACCGACCAGGACCCGGAGAGGGGAGCGAGGCAGGGCGACGAGGCACCGGAGAGGGACCCGCAGGCGCCAACCGAGCCCCAGCGCAGGCGAGGCAGGGCGAGCCAGGGGGCAGGGCGGGCGGGACCCCAGCCCTGCGTCTGTGTCCCCTCCCTTTACGGGACACAGACCCCAGGTCGGGGTCGAATTCGCCGGGGTGAGAGAGACAAAGTCACTGGAGGAGAAGGGACAGGAGCTGGAGCTGCTGCAGGCGGAGGGGGCGCCTCTGGAGCGCGGTCAGGGACTGGAGCGCGGTCAGGGACTGGAGCGCGGTCAGCTGGCCCGGGAGCCGCTGGAGCGCGGTCAGGACTTGGAGCGCGGTCAGGGGGCGCCTGCCCTGGAGCTGCAGCAGGCGGCTGCAGTGGGGGCGCCTGCCCTGGAGCTGCAGCAGGCGGCTGCAGAGGGGGCGCCTGCCCTGGAGCTGCAGCAGGCGGCTGCAGAGGGGGCGCCTCTGCAGGAACTGGAGCGCGGTCAGGAACTGGAGCGCGGTCAGGAACTGGAGCGCGGTCAGGAACTGGAGCGCGGTCAGGAACTGGAGGTGGCTGCAGTGGGGGCGCCTGCCCGGGAGCTGCAGCACGGTCAGGAACTGGAGGTGGCTGCAGTGGGGGCGCCGGCCCGGGAGCTGCAGCAGGCGGCTGCAGAGGGGGCGCCTCTGCAGGAACTGGAGCGCGGTCAGGAACTGGAGCGCGGTCAGGAACAGGAGCTGGCTGCAGAGGGGGCGCCTGCCCGGGAGCTGCAGCAGGCGGCTGCAGAGGGGGCGCCTGCCCGGGAGCTGCAGCAGGCGGCTGCAGAGGGGGCGCCTGCCCGGGAGCTGCAGCAGGCGGCTGTAGAGGGGGCGCCTGCCCAGGAGCTGCAGCAGGCGGCTGCAGAGGGGGCGCCTCTGCAGGAACAGGAACGCGGTCAGGAACAGGAGCTGGCTGCAGTGGGGGCGCCTGCCCTGGAGCTGCAGGTGGCTGCAGTGGGGGCGCCTGCCCTGGAGCTGCAGGTGGCTGCAGTGGGGGCGCCTGCCCTGGAGCTGCAGGTGGCTGCAGTGGGGGCGCCTGCCCTGAAGCTGCAGGTGGCTGCAGTGGGGGCGCCTGCCCTGGAGCTGCAGGTGGCTGCAGTGGGGGCAGCGAAGGCGGCTGCGCAGGCGGCGGCGGCTGCACGGGAGCGGGGTCCGCCGGCAATGGCGGCTGCACGGGAGCGGGGTCCGCCGGCAATGGCGGCTGCACGGGAGCGGGGTCCGCCGGCAATGGCGGCTGCACGGGAGCGGGGTCCGCCGGCAATGGCGGCTGCACGGGAGCGGGGTCCGCCGGCAATGGCGGCTGCACGGGAGCGGGGACTGCAGCCCTCTGGAGCAGTAAGAGCTGCCGCACGTCCTCTGCCATACTCACCAGCTCCTCGGGGTCGGAAGCGGGAGTAAATGCTGCAAAGCTCCTCTGGAGTCGCTCCGCTAGCCCCGCTACCTCCGGACTTACTGGAGGGACCAGTTCCCCCCAGATCCTCCAGAACAACCCCTGGAGGGCAAAGAACTGGGAGGCGCAGTTCACCGGCTTCCCTAAGTGAGGCGCGGGCAGCGCCTCCGGGGTGGTTACTGCAGGGGGAGAGAGCTGTGTGTCCGTGGGCGTTAACGGAGGGAGCTCCTCGGGACAGGCAATCGCCGGTCTCCTCCTCCTTCTCCGGCGCCCAGCGGCGGCGAGAGGTGGTGCGATGTCCTGAAAAACAGGCGGTGAAAGGATCGGCTCCGGGTAAGGGTAGAGGAAGGGCTCCTCGTCCTCATCCTCACTGGAGAGCCAGTACTTCCACACGGGATCGGGGTAGTGTGTGGTCAGCTTCCGGGCTGGAGGTAGAGCGGGTACTTCCCTCTCATTCTCCTCCGAAGTGATCCATAGCCGGGAGAGCGAACAGGCTCCCAGGCGGATCGTCTCCTCCGGTCCTCTCCTCCTTCTCCGGGGGCCTTTCCTTTTGTGGTCTGTCATTCTGTCACGATCGGGTACGGGTGAAGCGGCGATCGTGCGGGCAAGCAGGCAAGCAGGAAGCAGGAATACGGGGCAAACGGGAGTTTAATACGAGGACAGGGACCGGGAAACAGCTCACGCTTACGAACATCAGACATTAATGACAGACAAAGCAAACTGGGGAGACCAGGACTTAAATACACAGAACAAGGCAGCAGGAAACAAGACACGACTGGGCAGGATCAGGAAATCACACGTGGGTAATTAGGGGGCGTGGCACACACGAGGAGCGGACGAGCCGGGCATGACAGTTATCTGGCTGGTGTGCATTTTGTTTGGGTCCAAGCACGTCATCTCATGTACAATCGAGTACTTCAGAGGGCATTTATCCAAGGCCTTTTTGCACATTTTTGAGAGCACAATCTGGCAATTTTTTTTAATCTGAAGGACACCAAGGTCACTTCCACTGCCTTTGGCTCCTGACTGTCTCTGACAAAAAGATGGTTTGTCAAATTTCCAGAATCTTTCTGCACACTCAGCCCAAGGTTAACACTACCTCAGCTGTACATATCAAACCAGCTCAAACTCCATGTTATTCACATATTTTTTACTTCACAATTGTTTGATACATTTGTATGTAAAGATACCAGTGAATTCACAGAAGTCCCACCTTGATGACAGCCATTCCTATATCCACCTCCTTTGGACTGAGCCAGAGTTTTTGCCTGTACAACAGCTGTACATGTTGCTACACAACACTTAAACATTCTATTTCCTCAATGAACTATTTTTTTTGCAGCAAAAGCCATGAAGCAGCAATAAAATCTTTAAAATATGCTTACCAATAAATATGGTTCTCCCATTTAAACACATGTAAAGATAAACCATGGATATTTAAAAATCATGGGTTCGTTAATGAGTTTAAATGTTATTGAATGGCTTACCTTAAACTTCTCCAGTAAGTCTTCAGCGGTGGAGTGGCTCATGTACTGTGATCCCAGAACCAGGACTGCACTCGAGAGCCATTCTCATAATTCACCCAATACCTGACATGCACATCCAGTTGTTTTCTTTTGATGGTCCTGTTCATACTTACGTCAAACATGACAACGAAGCTCCCTTTTAATATATGGAGCGAGTCCAAATCGCGCAAGAAAAGCGGTTTTATCTTTACCACAAGTGACCCTGCGAGTCAGGGAACATCACCCTGGAGACGGTGTGAATGTCATCATTGGACGTATAGGAGTGATGTCGGCAAACCGTTTGCAAAGCCCATAGCACTTCTGCTTTCAGTGTGGGTTGAGGAGGATGTACTGAAGGCATTATTTGTCATGGGATCCGGAGACAATGCCAAAACGGGTGTAGGCCTATCTTTAGAGGTTGTACTTATCTCCACTGAATAAACATTTGAGGAAAATTTTTAGGTTAAAATCTGGGCTTATTCTATACTGAACAAAAATATAAACGCAACACTCTTGTTTCTGCTCCCATTTTTCATGAGATGGACTTAAAGACCTACAATTCATTCCAGATACACAATATTACCATTTCTCTCAAACATTTCTCACAAATCAGTCTAAATGTGTGATAGTGAGCACTTCTGCTTTGCTGAGATAATCCATCCCACCTCACAGGTGTGCCACATCAAGATGCTGATCTGACATCATGGGTAGTGCACAGGTGTACCTTATACTGCCCACAATAAAAGGCCACCCTGGAATGTGCAGTTTTTTGCTTTATTGGGGGTCTGGGGACTCAGAACCGGTCAGTATCTGGTGTGACCACCATTTGCCTCATGCAATGCAACACATCTTCTTCGCATAGAGTTTATCAGATTGTCAATTGTGGCCTGTGGAATGTTGGTCCACTCCTCTTCAATGGCTGTGCGAAGTTGTTGGATATTAGTGGGAACTGGTACACGCTGTCGTATACGCCGGTCAAGCACATCCCAAACATGCTCAACGGGTGACATGTCCGGTGAGTATGCTGGCCATGCAAGAACTGGGACATTTTCAGCTTCCAAGAACTGTGTACAGATCCTTGCAACATGGGGCCGTGCATTATCTGTCTGAGTGGCTGGTCTCAGACGATCTTGGAGGTGAACCTGCTGGATGTGGAGGTCCTGGGCTGGTGTGGTTACACGTGGTCTGCGGTTGTGAGGCCGGTTGGATGTACTGCCATATTCTCTGAAACGCCTTTGGAGACGGCTTATGGTTGAGAAATGAACATTCAATGCACGAGCAACAGATCTGGTTGACATTCCTGCTGTCAGCATGCCAATTGCACGCTCCCTCAATGCTTGTGGCATCTGTGGCATTTTGCTGTGAGACAAAACTGCACATTCCAGGGTGGCCTTTTATTGTGGGCAGTATAAGGTACACCTGTGCACTACCCATGATGTCAGATCAGCATCTTGATGTGGCACACCTGTGAGGTGGGATGGATTATCTCAGCAAAGCAGAAGTGCTCACTATCACACATTTAGACTGATTTGTGAGAAATGTTTGAGAGAAATGGTAATATTGTGTATCTGGAATGAATTGTAGATCTTTAAGTCCATCTCATGAAAAATGGGAGCAAAAACAAAAGTGTTGCGTTTATATTTTTGTTCAGTGTACATTGATTTACAGAATCAAATTTAAAAAACAAAGATACACTGATTTTATACAGATTACTAACTTTTGGGGATCACAATACAAATCTAAATATTTTAGACAAGTTACTTATCTGCTTATTGAATGGTGGGCGAAAAAAATATCTGTATAGTGTCCATTATCTAAAACCCCGCAATGACGTAGTTTGTGTTGTTCTTAAAATAATATTAACTTAAACGGTCAATCTGATTTTCTGGAGGAAAAATAATAGTTTTGATGAATCAACAGCTTGGGAAAATAGTCGCTAGATTAATTCAAAGAAAAATTGTCTGTAGTTGCACCTCAACAGTATAACCAGTGATAATACTATATAAATAAAATTAAAGTAATGGCACCAGCATAGACAGACACAGTAACAGTACAGAATGAGGTAACAGTGGCAGTGTGAGGAAATGTCAGCGTCACTGGCTGGTTAACAGCAATGGGGAGGAAACTTGTCTCTAAATCTGGAAATGCTTGTGCAGATGGATGGATGGAAGGTGAAAAGTGACAGTGCTGGGTGGCTAGAGTCTCTCAAGGTGCTGCTTGCTTTTCTGAGGCAGCACCTGAAGACGATGCCTTTGACCGCCAGAAGCTGTGTGCCCGAGGAACTGGAAGCTGTTGAAGCCTCTACAGCATCCTCTGCGATGTAGATAGGACTTTGGGGAGTCATCCGTTTGCGAAAGTCCAGGATCAGCTCCTTGGTTTCTCTAGCGTTGAGGGTGATGTTGTTATACATGGTGAAGAGCTGGGCCTACAAATCCCAGCATTCAAGAGGTGAAAATACAGACTTAGAGGGAATTTGGGAAAAGTGAAAAAATCCTCTTTACTCGTGTCTGTATAAATCTCACCAAGCGTAACTTTGCAGATTAAAGACTGGCTGAGAGTGTAAATGTAAACGCTGATAAGGAGTCAGGAACAAAGTGCTCATGTAGTGCACACCTGGGTCCAGAGGGCCCTTGTTCAGATGGAAAACTGAACAGGCATCTTTTGTGCTAAATGACAGCCGGTGCTGCTCAAGATGATGGACACTATGGGGAAATAAAAAAAAAAAGAGTTTTGAATGAAAAGACACACAAGAGTAACAGTGCAGCCTTGGTCACGTCTCCCCAGCTCATGACTGGACCAGGCTCCACATTGACCCCAAAACTGGCTTTACACACAGGAAACTCACTGAAACTCAACACAACATTGTCCTGATCTTGCCTGGGGAGTTTCACCTGGTTACTGAGATGACCGGCAGCACAGACAGTCTTACCAGCAACAGATATGCTATTAAGGGGTGCGAAGCGTCTGCTGCCAGCACATGGCTTTATATCTGTCGGCTGCATTTGCGCTGCTCCTCCCTCCTATAAAGAGGACAGTTGAACAGCAGTGTGAAGAAAGGGCACAGAAGCAGAAGTCAGTGGAAAAAGCCCCATTACTAACCCTAAGCCCAACTTACTGCAAACAGCCCACTGTATTTCATATGTCTGCTTCATATTTTCCATTTAATTGCCATAATCTCTGGCAGTCAGTGACAAAAGTTATTTACCCTTAAACAGTACTGAGATTGAGTAGAGTGAGGTACTTAAGCGGTATTATGGAAGAATAAAAGCTGAGTCCCATGTCCAGGCGAGATGCGTAGCTGACAGGCTGATGAATGTTTCAAACTCTTACCTCCACCGTACTGACAGGAACGGCGAGCTGCTGTGGCATCATGGCATTAAACTTCTGTTTCTCCAGGGAAGAAAACAACCAAGACCAACCTTAATAATCCACACACTTTGAAGACTGACATAAATGGTAAATATGAGACGTAAATATCATCCAACACTACCAGGTACTCAGTGAATACTCAGTCATGCAGAAATATAATCTAAAGTTATAATTATGGGGACACGTGGCCGTCCACTGCAGGTGACAATGTCCTAAACTCTTTCATACTTAAAGAACACATACAGTTATTACTTTGTAAGGATGCATAAAACTCCAGTTCAGTAAATTTATGGAATATATACTGCAGCAACTACTTTATAGTCATTTATTAAGTAACTGACTTATTTCTTCCCTGCGGGAACTTGTAATTATGCTGAAATAAAAATGTAACTTAACAGCGTTAAAAAGAACTCAGGAATCCAGTCCAAAATGCTTTAGTTTGACATGTGATCAAAATTCAAACTAAATTTCATAGAGTAAACTAATACATGATAGCATCCATGCAAAAGATCAACGGCAGAACAGGGGCTCTTAAGGCAGACTGCATTAAAAAGGAATTAATCATCTCTCTCAATTTAAATTTGGGATAATAATTCTCTTCAGAAGCCTCCATAGAATAGTGCATCCATCCCCTCACTTATGTGTAGAGACGTCTCCTAAGGCTCTGGCAACAACATTCAGGTCAACAGCATCAAAAATTTCACAGCTAGTTTTAAAACTTGTTTTTCACTTTACGTTACAGCAAGTTAGTTAATATTAAATTATTGCAACGTGCAGATTAATAGTCAGAAAAGGTTTTTGAAATTTACATAATGATAAATGAGAACTATATTTGATTACTAATTACTGTTGACTAATTTCCTGTCTGGACTTTTCCCCCTTCATTGTTAAAAGTCATTATATGTCTGGGTGCCAGTCAGTGGAAGCACACAGACACCTGGCCTATTCATTCAGCACCAGCCCATCAAGTAGAGAATTCAGCACCACGGACAGTGACCTGTGTTACTATGACATCAGGTCATTGGCTCTAAATATTTTTCTAGAAATAACTAAATGGCTCTATTGTAGAAATTTCCAGCCAGAGACTGGGTTCCTATATGAAGAGAATATTATTATTCAGACAAAGAAAATAAACTACAGAAAACTAGCTCTGCATGTCATCTCCCCTTTACTCCTTAAGCAGGGCACACGCACATCAACAAGTACCAATGCAGCAAATACAGATGAACAATTTCACAGCTTCAGAAGAAGTCAGATTTCTGTGTAATTCAGAGATTGTCAAAGACTTCTGATAGAACATTTTCTGCACTTGAGTCTAATTTCAAGATAAATTGCACCTGGGTCTATTAAAACAAGGTGATGCTGCCTGACCTACCAACCAAGGCTGGGGAGGAAACGTAGGAATACAAGGAAAGCAAGGAAGAAAAGCAGCCACCCTATCTCATGGTCACGGACACAAACATCAGGGAGTGTTATGAAGAAGACACCACACTTAGGACCATTGGTTTTACGCAGTGAATTACACCAGAGAGAGTTTTTACATTCTAGCTGTGTTATGTAACATTCCTCAGCCTTCAGCTTTTTTCCCCACACAATGCAGGACATGCAGGGGTGCCAAACAAAACAGTGGAGCTGCAGTGTAGCCAATTATTTCTTTCAGTAGTTTTAAGATGGTTTGTGAGGTTGTGTGTTAGAGATGGCGGTGAGCAACACTGAGGCATCTCAGGGAACCATGTTGCCCATATTAAAAAACATGCACGCATGCAACTCAGGCAATCCAGCATTTCTTATTTCAGTTACGTATGACACTGCATGTTGCGGTTTTACATGTTCACTACAAGTCAGTGGTTTTTTCCTTGTATGATTATGGCCACATTCACACCAAAAACACACTAGACATACTGTACAAGGCACTCAAGGGAAAAATTCTCAGAACACAAAGTGAATGTATCAACCGAAGAAGGATTTTTCCTTTTCGGAATATTCATTTTTTTCCATGTGGAACCACTGTCCATGATTCAATTGAGTGCATTCAAAGAATGATACATCAAAACTAATAGTGACAAAATATTCATTTAATATGCATTGTACATGAATGTAGGACTTAGATGTTGATGAATTTCTCATCAGTGAAGGGCATATACACTTAAGGGGTATTATGAAAAAAAAAGTTGAGAACCCAGAAGTAACTATCCGATTAAAGATGTAATCTGGTACATGTGCAGACCAGTGATGGATATGTAAATGATTCAAATTGCAAGGAGTTGGCATGTTTAATCACCAGACACAGGATGCCTCGTAGTCACATTAGACAGTGTTAACGGCACTTGACGGAGTTTGATAGGGTTGCATTGCGGGTTTACATGAAGCCAGGTGGTCATGTGCTGCAATTGCATGTGGGCCATGCGGATATCACAGTGGCCTGATATTGAAACCAATGGGCACGTGAGGCATCCACACACGTCGTGAAGTTTCTGGTCATCCAAGACAGACCACGCCAAGGAAGGATCGTCGGATTGTGCTCCAAGCATCACAGATCCCCATGACACCTGCGCCTGATATATGGACACAGCTACTGGACTCTCTACAACACCCTATATCATCGTGTCGCGATGACTGGCATCAGCTGGACTACGGGTTCACCGTCCCATGCATAGGCTGCCGTTCACAATAGCACAGAAACGGTTGCGTTTGGAGTGGTGTAGTCACTGGGAGGCATGGACTGATGGACTGATGACGACTGGCGTCCTACCATGTTCAGCGATACATCTCAGTTCTGCAGTACCACAGATGACCGTCATGTGCGTATGGTGGCGCTGCAGGGAGAGGAGCAATCCTGCCAATGCTGTGGAGTGACACACCACACTCTGACGGCACAGTGGTACACCAGTGACATCCTAGTAGTATCCGGGCCCAGGGGTGTGCTATACCCTACTGACATGGGACCAGCAGTGTGACCATACCGCCAACTCCGTGGTCCGTTTGATCTGATGATTATAATCATCGCGATACAGTCACATGCCCTTTCATCACATGCAGATTTCATTTTCACAACTTAGTCTGTTGCCCTTCACTTTTTTGCCACTGAGTTTGTGTTTTGACACTAAGTTGATGGGAATTGATTATTTAAGCGTCATCTAAAGAGCTTATATTAATTGGGTAAATTGCATAAGACTCACATGGTATTTTGAAAAGATTCCCATATGCGCTGATTAGCTGGGGTTGATCCAAGCAGCTGTGCACTTTTCTCCTGTAACATAAAAGTTTGCTTTTAGGACAGAAAACAAGGTTAAGACCATATTATGTAGTTTACATCTATCAAAATAAAACCAAAGTCACTGTTACCAAAAGAGTAACCATGTGTTATCAAATTTCCTAACATTTTGCTTCATCTTACTTTGGATGCCCATGGTTAGGAGAGAAGCAGAAATCTGCTCAATCATAAGAAAGACTTTTATTGCTACAGGGAGTGAGATCTTGTTGCAGGTGACAAGGCAGGATAGAGTGTGTTTAGAAAAATAATGAAGAGGGAATGTGAGTGTGAGCTATCGTGGCATCTGTGTATAACCCAATATGGCGGCATCCTTCTGAATGTAAATAACATAGCCGGCTTAATTAGCTTAATCAAGCGTAATTGAACTAAGGAAAATTTAGCAATATACTTTCCCTGCTTGGTGTGATAAATACAGCAGCAGCTGCTGGTGGACGGGCTACAAACAGACATCAAGAAGAAATCCCACCTCACAGCCATTTACTGTACCAAACCCCTTAATGTAACTTGTAAAGATGTAGGTATTGGCGTATTCACACATTCATTTGCAGTGTCCACTTCCTGTCCAGTAAATTTGGCAGGACGGAATTTGAATAACCTATAGGTCTGACTCATGTATGCGGCTGAAGGAGTAAAGATAGAATGGGTGAAGAATCCTGTTATACAGTCCTAGTAGACCGAGAACCACCTGATTGCTACTGTAGTTGGAATCAAGGGCTGAGCTGCATGGTGGCCTGGGGGACAATCATGAAAACACAGACCCACTGATATCCTCAAAACCCACAATCAAAAGGGGAGTCAGGCACGGTGGCCAACCACTTGGCCCGTTAAGCCACATGGTGGCCCGATGAGCAGGCAAACACACTATGGGCTAAGGGGTACAAGACAGAGGAGAGAATAGGATGGCCAGTGACATGTGAACAGGACAAGGCAGGGATGGATTCTGACATAGGTACCATACTACTTTGTTTAAATATGCCCAAGTGCATAGAATGTTTTAGTGCAAGTCTTAGACAATGGTATCTCTGAATGACACCGCAGTCTGACTCTTCCTGAAGGCCCTGAGAAGTTGTTTGTATGCACTTGCTGCCTTGACACTTGCTGATGTGCGTGTGCTCTGCTTGAGCAGTAAAGGGGAGATCACATGCAGAGATGATTTTCTGTAGCTTCTCAGTCCGAGTAAAAATAAAATCTTCTCGTTATATAGGAACCAAGTCTCTGGCTGGAAATTTCTACAACAGAGCCATTTAGTCATTTATAGAAATATACAGAGCCAATGAAGGAACCAGATGTCACAGCACAGTAACACAGGTCACTGTCCGTGGAACTGAATGAATAGGATAACCGGCCAATGTGTTTGTGTGCTTACACTGATTATATGTCAGGGGGGAAAATATTTATATCATTGAGGGGAAAAATGTAAAAATATATACAGTAAGGACAATATAATCGTAATTTAATGTATCCCTTCTGCTCTTTAAAAAGCACAATGTCTGACTGACAAATATGTCTATTATTAGCACATTTTAATAATTTAATTAATATTAAGCAGTACACCTATTTCCTGTAATCACTCTGCGTTAAAGCAATTTTTAAAACTAGCTGTGAACTGGATGCTGTTCTGACTGTTGTTGCCATGGTGCCTTATTTACTTTCAAATCGCATTGTCCACAACCTGATCAAAGGACCAAACTTTAAAATCAGTGCAGGGTAGTGTCGCAAGTAGTGATGCTTAGGCTTTAACCTATGTCCTGGAAAGAAAGAAAATCTACAAGCAAGATATTCTTGGATAAGAACGTCAAGGTATGCAACCTCTGGCAATAAAATTTTCTGTGCACAAATCAGCTCCACAATGTCTTTTAGCTGAAGGGTCAACTGCCAATCATCATCTGTGGGCTCTTTCACCTTGTCACACATGATCACAGGAAGAAGTCTTAGAAAATTCCAGTTCTGAACAGCCTGACCATAAAGCTTTACTCCATTGGAGTTTACTGCACATGGCTTACTCAACACATCAGAGCCACTGTACTTAAATTTCTTAATGCGTCTATTCAGAATTGAATAAGTGAACCACTTTTTTTGCTTGATGAAGTACTTCAGGTAAAGGGCTAAATCATAGGAAAGGATACCCTCAAAAATGTCATGGCCTAAACAAGGTGGCAGGCCAGGCATACAAACATCGAAGTAATTCAATGAATTAAAACTCAGATATTATACCTTCAACGTTTTGTTGTTCCTCAGACTGTAAAATGCATTTGGATCTGTTTGAAAATCTGTTCGGGTTGTCCGGCAATACCTGCAGAAATATTCAGAAAAACTAAAATTTTCTGTAAATCCACCGATATTATGAGACCCCAAATTGTCCCCTGCAATGCACAAAACAGTCCCTTTAACTTTTTCCTCTGCCACCGTTATTCCATTGTCTTCCAGGTCTTTTAAGTCTGCAATGAGCCTTGAGAAAACTTTGTCATGGCCAAAGTGTTTGAAGTCTTTTTCCTGACACAGCATTACAAGTGACATGTGGTCTGTACTTGATGAGGTGGTAAATTAGCCAGAGACAAATATACAGCTACTACTTTGTGCTGCTTTTTGCTGAACCTAATGGGTTCACCGCCTCAAAAGAATCTTGATATAGAATTAGTTTTAGACATGATGGGTTTTGAGAAAAGAACTCATTGTTTTTATATACCTGACCATCACTGACATCACAAAGCACATCAGTGTATGGTACGTATGTACCCTGTGCAGCACAATTCTGCCATAAGTCTGACTCCAGTAAATGTCTCAAAGTGTCTTTCAATGGAACATAGTAGGCAAACCTCTGTGACCTTGTTTCATCCCTTCCTAAGTACAACTTTACAGGTTCTGTGTATCTAAACATCTGTTTAAAAGCCCTAGTTCTTGAAAAATTGGTTCTCATTGGTCCTTCATGACTAATGGTGAAAAGGTCAGATTCCTTCACAACATCACATATACTACCAATAACCTCATCTGTTAATTCAGTTAAGTCACTTTTCAGGAATGCACTTAATTTATTCAAAGTATATGTCTGTCCTAGTTCATGTATGCTTAGCATCTCTTCAATAATATTTTGTATAGTTGATGCTGGCAGAAGAAACTGCCCATGTAATTTCAAGTAGAAAAGAGAAATATTTCTAAGAAAAAGGTCACTGAAATTTTCTGTAAGATGGACTTCACCTTCATCAGTCTCACTAAATCTCTCTGTAGGGCCTGTAACTAACGGTTCAGTTTCAAGAAACTGAGAAACTGTCTCCTTATTAAGATCTCTTATACTGTCCACAGAACATTGTCTGTGTTTCCTGGACATGTAGGCTGTAAACGACGATCTCACAGTGAACGTATGGTCGCATCCTGTCACCGGACATGTCACAACACGTCCTTCGGCTATATGTTCCTTTAAGTGAGCTGTTAGTGATCTGACATCGCGACATTGGCGCTGGCACATAGACATATTACACGTAAACACCGTAAGGGCATTTGTAGTATCAATATATGAATCTGTGTTATGTTTACGGTAAAAATGAGCCTTAAATTCCCCATATGAACGAAACGTATTGTGGCAATCTGTAGCGCCACACTTGAACACGCATCGTGGTTCATGACGGTGAAGTTTGACATGTAAAACATGTTCCCTAAGGGTTTGCACTGATGTTCCACAGAAATAACAACTAAACATTGTAACTGCGTGAACAAACACGCACTCTATTGCTGTTTTAAACACCTAAATGCTGTTTCACATCCCGCTTGCAAATCTAAGTTTTACATGTGCTGCCAAGATACGTTCATGCGCCGTCAACACGGTACATGCTACTCGTGTTTAAAACCACACACTGCTTAACACTGCTTAAAACGATTTAATTTAACTTACCAATTTGCCCAGACACATTTATTTTATTTTATATTCCCACTAGTTTGTAGATTTTTTTTAAATGTTATGTTTGTTATTGGGTGCTTTCCACTTCATGTACCCACATACAGCGCTGGCTTAAAGCAATACATTCTGGTCCTGACGCAATGCATTGTGGTTAGATTTTTATCGTCCGCTGCATTATGTCACCATGTCACGTCGTACAAAAACCTCGCGAGAGCAAGACAGATCATCCTGCACCTCTTAAGTGTTATGTAGTTTTGCCTGAAACGCAAAAATAAAACAAAGCAATTAAAGCCGATCAGTGGCTCAAATTCTGCTGTAGCGATTGAAGAACTTTTGTCGGAAGTTGGATTCGAACCCACGCCTTACTTCGGAGAACAGAATACCCCTTACTTTGAAAGGCCATTTTCGCTGCGCAGGAGGCTTTAGACCGCTCGGCCATGGGGCAGTTTCCAGTTGAACCCTAAGGAGTAGGTTAAGTCCAGCCTTGGCTTCCAAGCTGACGTTTTTCTACATATGTGCTTGTGTATCATGGACAGTAAGAGGGGGCAGGCAAGGAGAGAATTTCTCTCTTTGGGGATCAATAGAGTGTTGTTATTATAACGTCTAAAACGTATGATGGTCTGTCGATAAATCAATAACAATATCAATGAAGTCAATGTTTATCTAAAGGAATCAGAATTCAGGAAAAGCCAGGGGCCGGACCGAGTGTAGGGGGCGTGGCCAGAGACAGCCTGCTGACTGTTCCAAATCATGGGTGCATGTTACAAGTCCGGAACATATTTTAACTTAGTACTAACTTAGCATCATATTTGATCTGATTCGACTGAATATCCCAGGTTTCCATCTCTCATGCATCTGGTGTGACGTGTTTTCAGACTCTCAGGCTGGCGCAAAGAAATCTTACGGGAATTGAACGTCTCACTCCGGTCAGCTGACCAAAGTTGGTAACCTTGGTATTGTGTGTAGGAGATTCGGTATAACTATAATTTCGTTCTCCATTTACATGCCCGTAGTGTCTTTAACCGGCTGCACAAACTGGATCCGCCTCCATTATGACACAACTTTGCCCTTATTGGCTTAAGAATTTAGTCACATACATGACGTATATCTGCTATTTCTCCCGAGAAGCAGGTAAAGCAGTGGTAACTGCTTTGTAGTTAATTTACCTGGTAAAATTAAGTTTAAATAAATGATATAAATACTGTAATAGTACTCGTGAGCTTTGTTTATTTGTTATTAGTTATTGTAATGTTGCACTGCTTTATTTGTTTAATCGTCTAGTCTGTGGAGACATTCAAGTTAATCAAATAAACTGTACATGACCATAAAAACTTTGTATCCTTGAAATAAATGTTTTTGATCTTTTCCTTGGCAGTTATCTTTTTACACAGGGCCTCTATGTACACGATAGTTTTTTTTTTCACGACTAACAGTATGGATCAGGAGTTGGTTATTGTAAAAGAAGTAATGTGCATGCAGGTGATATTTGTATAGATTTATCCACACCCTTGTAGCAGTGCTGCCATTGCAGTCAGATCTCGCAAACTAGGAGTATTAGTTGTCTTTATTTCTCTTTATTTCTTGACGCCAACCCTCTCCATTAATCCGGGCTTGGGACTGGCACCTACCTGAGCTGGCTTGCTCCCTTAAGTGGCTGGGTTAGGCTAAACTATATATATATATTTACCAAGACTACAATAAAACATCTCGAAATGTGTAGTCTAGCAAAACGCAGTTTAAAGAAGGTAGCCTACCTGGCGAAATTGCAAACAAATTAAGGGCGTTAGGCAGCCTTTCCAAACCGCTTATCCTACTGGATCGCGGGGGGTCTGGAGCCTATCCCGGAAGCAATGGGCACGAGACAGGGAACAACCCAGGATGGCGGGCCAGCCCATCGCAGGGCACACTCACACACTATTCACTCACGCATACACTCCTATGGGCAATTTAGCAACTCCAATTAGCCTCAGCATGTTTTTGGACTGTGGGGGAAACCAGAGTACCCGGAGGAAACCCCACGATGACATGGGTAGAACATGCAAACTCCACACACATGTGACCCAGGTGGAGACTCGAACCCGGGCCCTAGAGGTGTGAGGCAACAGTGCTAACCACTGCACCACCATGCTGCCCCCTAAATGGAAAACCATTAAATACAAAAGGAAAACAAAAGTGCTGTAAGACTGTATACTTATGTGTATGTTAGTAAAGGCTGTAGCTGACACAACGGACCCCACTAATTAGAAAGGGGTAATTGTACACATGTGGCATCCAGTATGTTCTTCTATAACAGTTTTTTAAAAAAAAAAAAAACTCACATTACACAAATTGGCACTATCAAAACGAGGATTATGGGGAAAATGGGGACTGTGATGGAGATTACATACACGTAGGCATGGTATTTAGTTTTTTTTAATCTGGTCACCTTCCAGAGTAATTGTAAACTAAAACCATCTTCACCCTATTTGATTCTTTATAAATGGACAATCAGTCGTGCAGTAAATGGGGGTATAGAGAGACACAGAGCTTGTCTAACAAGAAACCCTGGGAAGCTAACATTAATAGGGTGGGTATGGATAGCAAAACCATTGATACAGATTACAGATTTATATCTCACCTGAACCCTGGCGGGCTCCGTGCCAATAGGGGTTGGGATTAGGGTTAGTTAACTTAAGTAGTAATATTGATGTGTATATTCTCCTATTCTCCAGTCAGTGAATCGTGAAACGTAATGTTAATATGTTTCTATACCTATATGTTCTGCTTAAAAACCCATAAAGGCAAGCACAGTGTTTAGACATTCTGTTACTTAGACTAGTAAACACTAAGATCCTTCAGCTTTCAATTAACCTGACACAACAGTCTAAACAACAAATGTGTGCCATGTCATTTGTCATCTTTACATCTTGTATCCTTTATATGGTAATTGGATTTTCAAGGTGGAATTGCAGGTCGATCATTTTAAGGATCTAGATGTAAACCTCCCTGGTGTTGCTTTAATATTTTTTTTGCACAATTTGCTTCACACACTTCCTCCAGCAGAGAAGCTTACAATACTACACCCCACCAAATGACTGGATGATGCCTTTTTATTTAAGGTCTGGCTGTGAGCCTCGATTACCGATACACTATCTTCAGGCTCCTGCCGGGATCAGTCAGTATGGTGGACCTTTGGAGGAATGGGTACAAAACCATCAGGAAAGTTTGCAGGTGCTTCAAGAGTATGTGAAGGCTTAGTTGGAGGAACAAGCCACACCACGAAATCGGAAACACAATGAGTTGGTTAATGATTAGGGGTTTGATGAAGGTCAGCTGGTGTGTTTGCGGAACCATGTTCGAGGTAAAATACAGGATCATTGGGATGCCTGTTTGTATATGGTAGTTCGGTGTCCCCAAGATCAGGGTGCAGTTTACTCTGCAACTCCAATGGAGGGGGACGGGGTTGTCCGTCAAGTTCACCGAACAGAGTTGCGTCCAGTACCACAGGGGGTTGTTATGTCAGGGGAAGATGTTCTGGTAATGTCTCCTGAGTCTGGGTTGCCCACAGGGGCAACAGAAATGGAATCGGATGAGGACTCTGTGATTTTACGGGGACAGGGCTGGTGGGAGGGGTCGCAATAGAGCATCCACAAGTAGGCCTCGTATAATGGAGGAGGTTATGTCCCCCCCGAGGTGTAGAGACCAGTTAAACGTTCGGTGAGGTCCACCACTGGTCATCATACCAACCCTTATAAGTTACCACGGTCAGTGAATGATCGTTCGGTTGGGGAGGAAGACCAGTGGTTTGGGGATAGAATTCTTAGCTGTGATCGTTGGGTCATCAATTTCATTTTGGGGGATGGATTGTAGCCAGGCAATTATAGGCAGGTATAGGAACTGCAGTTCGGACTGGAGGCATAGCCGGGGCGAGATGGCTGTGCATGTTCCGATGGTAGGGCATATTGGCAAAGGAGCAGGCACGGGAAAGACAGGCAGGGTCCTGATAGATTTGGTGGAGCATCGGCGGGCATATTGAATTTGCAGTGTAGCAGCCTTTCTGTTTGCTTGTTTCAGGGGTGAACAATCTTATCCGCAAAGGGCCGGTGTGTATGCAGGTTTTCGCTGCAACTCCCTAATTAGATTTCTAATTAGAGGACTGATTAGCTGAAGAGTCCTCATACCTGGTTTTGAAGAGCTGACCTAAAGGTTACCCCAAAAACCTGTTTTTTTTTTGTTTGAATGGGGCAGTGAGTCATGGGGTAAACTACTGTTCTTTAGGGGTTTTCAAGGTGGAATTACGGGTCGATAATTTTAAGGATCAGGTTGTAAACCTCCCTGGTGTTGCTTTAATATGTTTTATCTGAGGTTGTATCGTGTATTATCAAGCCAGCCGGCTTAGTGGCCTCGGGAGCGGGGTTTAGTGGGAGCAGCTGGCTAGTTTTATTTTCTTTTTTGTTTGTGTCTTTTTCTTTGTTGTATGTATATTTTGGGTTCATTATTAGGCAGGCTGGGCCTTTTGGCACCTGTAGTCTGGGTGCTGGATTGCCCATAGGGGTCTTTTTTATTGCTGTGATTTGCTGTGTCATTCACTAGTGTGATTTGTGCTGGATGTGTTTTTAAGGTTGTGCTGTGGCGTGTACCTGAGCAAACTTTGGGCAACCTGTTCTCTTGTTGGCTTTATTGACAAAGGGTGGATTAGTCTAATTACGGCCTGCTACAAATAGCTGCATATAACGTATAAAAAAAATCACCTTATGGGTGCTCCGTAGGGTAGCAAGATCTTGAGTTTTTTTACAGTACTCGGGTACGTTTTAAAATTTTCGACCAATCAGCAAACATTATTCTGACAGCATAGCTGGGAAACCAATGAAAAGTGAGTGCAACGTTCTAGAACTTGACTTCGGGTTGACGCTCCCTATAAAAGAGCTGGGTACTGCTTCAAGGCGTTCAGTTGGCGCTACCTCCTGATAGAGTAGCACTGTACGGCTCTTGTTCCGTAAAACAACATCAAAAGGATGAAAAAAAAAACAATATTTAAAGAAGACGAAAAAAATCAATTTTTAAAGAAGACGAAAAAAACATCGTCTAAAAAAATAAGCCAAAAAAATAATATCCGAAGAAGGAAAAACATGCAAAGTAAAAAAAACAAACAAAAATAAAAAACAATATCCAAAGAAGAAGGAAAAAAACATCCAAAGGGAGAAAAGAAGAACTGAAGGGCAAACGAGGTAGGAGGAAATACAAATTTCGTTTCAGCACCGTTGGAGTGCCAAGCCGTGAAAAGCATTTGGCCAGAAGACAAGGTAAGTGTTGTACCTGTTATTTTAAAACAGCGCTTTTCAAAATGCTGCTTTATAATCGTTTGAGATCGTTAGCCAGTGTGACAGCTGAAGGCTTTTTGAGTTTACCAACATAAAGTTTTATTTCTGTATTAGGACATTGTCAGGAACAATGATGTGTTCATCGCTATGATGTGGTCAAAAAGCGATGCATTGAATCTTAGAAACATTTGTGATTTTTCAAACGATGCTTTTCCTTTTATTTAATCAGTAAAATTTCCATCGGTTTTATATAGTGCCCCTTGAAATATGTCTTTAGCTCATTTTCCGGGCATTTTACTAGAATGCATCCTGAGAAATACACAAGCTCTGCTGCATTTCCGTGCCTCGATGTTTAGTGCCGAGTATAATTGTTGCAGTTGCCTTTTATATATTCCATGAGACCTGTTGGTACCAAGAGAAGTGTGAGACTGTCAGGGTGAATTTATCATACAATCGCACGCATAAATACCTGAGGGTTGCCAGTCCTTTTGCGTTGTTACAGGAGGACTAGAGCTGACGAGTGTGTTTCTACACACTATCAAGGGCATTGTAGTACAGTTTTCTCAGGTGGGAGAATGCTGCCGATCTCCTATTTGACAATACAGCCCTTGATATATTAGAATATTACAGAACTAGAAGCCTTTTGCAAGGAAGAATGTGAGAAAATCCCAAGTACAAGAACTGAAAGCCTTTCAGCTGGCTATAAGAAGCGCTTGTAAGCTGTGATATCTGGCAGAGGAGGTGTTACTAAGTACTGATTACGTAGGGTGCCCAAACTTTTGCAGAGTGCCATAATAATGTTTTTATTTTGTAATTTTGTTCAATTTATGGCATAAAAAGTAACTATTCATCAATGTTTGCTGAAAATATTGTGTATTTTCCCCCCAGTTCCTAAAGAGACTGTATTAACTGATATTGTTGCTTTTGTAATTGAAAAGATGTTATTTGTCAAGGGGTGCCAAACCTTTGCATAAGACTGTACACAGTGTGTGTATGTGTTTATGTGAGTGTGTGTCTGTGTGTGTGTTTATATATATATATGTGTGTGTGTGTGTGTGTATATATTTCTGTATATGCATGTGTATATATATATTTATATATAGTTCACACACATTCAAACTTATTTGAATACACATTCAAAATAATTTTTATTATTATTATTTTCGTTTTTTTTTTTTTTTGTGTTTTAAAATGTTTTATTTTTGCAATGGAAATAAAAATAAAGCAGTTCTCCATAAAGGAGGGATGGTGGATGGAATATATATATACATATATATAAAATAATTGTCACACAACCTGGGTGACATGCCTTGCCTGCTCACCCAGTTTTAGTGCACCTTAGTTATTCATAATGACCATCTAGTCTCGATACACCCATGAATATATATGTATATATATATATATATATATATATATAGTTTTTCTGTTTTTTTTTTGCAATAGACAATAAAAATAACGCAGTTCTCCGTAAAGGAGGGATGGTGGATGGAATATATATATACATATATATATATAAAATAATTGTCACACAACCTGGGTGACATGCCTTGCCTGCTCACCCAATTTTAGTGCACCTTAGTTATCCATACTGACCATCTAGTCTCGACACACCCATATATATATATATATATATATGTATATATATATAGATATTTTTTCTTTTTCTTGTGTTTTTTTTTTCGCAATGGATATTAATAATAAAGCAGTCCTCCGTAAAGGAGGGGTGGTGGAGGGAATATATATATACATTTATATAAAATAATTGTCACACAACTGGGGTGACATGCCTTGCCTGCTCACCCAATTTTAGTGCACCTTAGTTATCCATAATGACCATCTAGTCTCGATACACCCATAAATATATATGTGTGTATATATATATATATATATATATATATATAGTTTTTTTTTTTTTTGCAATAGACAATAAAAATAACGCAGTTCTCCATAAAGGAGGGATGGTGGATGGAATATATATATACATATATATAAAATAATTGTCACACAACCTGGGTGACATGCCTTGCCTGCTCACCCAATTTTAGTGCACCTTAGTTATCCATACTGACCATCTAGTCTCGACACACCCATATATATATATATATATATATATATATATATATATATATATATATATATATATGTATATATATATAGATATTTTTTCTTTTTCTTGTGTTTTTTTTTCGCAATGGATATTAATAATAAAGCAGTCCTCCGTAAAGGAGGGGTGGTGGAGGGAATATATATATACATTTATATAAAATAATTGTCACACAACCTGGGTGACATGCCTTGCCTGCTCACCCAATTTTAGTGCAACTTAGTTATCCATAATGACCAACTAGTCTCGATACACCCATAAATATATATGTGTGTATATATATATATAGTTTTTTTGTGTTATTTTTTTGCAATAGACAATAAAAATAACGCAGTTCTCCATAAAGGAGGGATGGTGGATGGAATATATATATACATATATATAAAATAATTAATGTCACACAACCTGGGTGACATGCCTTGCCTGCTCACCCAATTTGAATGCACCTTAGTTATCCATAATGACCATCTAGTCTCGATACACCCATAAATATATATGTATATATATAGTTTTTTTTTTTCGCAATGGACAATAAAAATAACGCAGTTCTCCGTAAAGGAGGGATGGTGGATGGAATATATATATACATATATATAAAATAATTGTCACACAACCTGGGTGACATGCCTTGCCTGCTCACCCAATTTTAGTGCACCTTAGTTATCCATACTGACCATCTAGTCTCGACACACCCATATACACACCCGAAGCTCTGATCTCAGATCAGTTCCATGCCTCCAGAATCTAATGTTACCCTCAAGGAAGAAGGGAAGCTATGATGAGTAAAAAAAAGGTTATTAGAGTGTCCTGTCAGCGTTGGGCTTCTTCGGCCTCCGCCATTGATTTTTCGGTTTCAGGATGGAAAGTACAAGGTGGCTCTGTGTTGATGAATAATCCAGGAAAAGGCATGGAGTCACACCAGTGGAGTCTTATCCTTGCAATAAAGACCCCTGTATGACCTTTGCTGAATATTTCCAGTTTAGTGGAGCTGATCTGTGAGTAATGCAGTTATGCAGCAGTTTCTGATGGTTTCCGGTTTTGCAGGTGGTGTCCTTTTCAGCTTGGAGGAGGGAGCCTCCTTCTGGAACCAGATGTTGACCTGGAGAATCGTGAGTGACGTTTCCGATTAGCATACCTGATCTCCTTGCCCCGCCACGGGGCTCTGGTGAAATGTAACTATTCAGTGACCCGTATCTTTCAGTTCTTCGCTTCCATGATCTCGACCTTCACCTTGAACTTCTTCATGAGTATCTACCACAACAAGCCGGGAGATTTTAGTAACCCAGGTCTCATCAACTTTGGACGCTTTGACAACGATGTAAGTTTCCCATTTCTGTCGGTGTTGTGATGTAGATTGTCATTTTTAAAAGTCTGTAGATGGAATCTTGAAAATCAAAATATTGGGCATCGGTAATTGATCTGGTTGTCTTGGCCAATGGTATGCTGTCCGCAAGTCAAGTAGCTCTTGGGAGATGTCGGCCGTTACCCTCTGACATTGGTTTCCTGCCTCCCGTTAGTCAGTGGGGAAAATGTGATGTTTATGGATGTCTGGACAACTTAGAGTGGAGAGCATTTTATAATCATTACCTCGTTTGGGAAAGGCGAAAGAAGACGGTATAATTTTGACCAAAATCCAGAATGAGACCAAGTTCACACTGTTCCCGAACATGTTTTGGTCTTTCCTGTCCGTGCCGTTCAAGAAGGGGCTGATCTGTGAACTTTATGGGGAAACAAGGGTGAGAGAGAAAAGGATGAGCTGTTATTTCCAGAAAGGGCTCGACTCGGTACCCTGTCACATGAGCAGTGATGTATTTTTACCTGCCTTCTGGTCACATGGGTTGGAAAGGAAACCATGAAACGTTTGTTGGGGGACTTGGACACAGCCCCCACCCCGCAGCGCATGACTTTCCTGGGAGGCCCCCTGGGCTGGAAATATAGTCATCACCTCGGTGGACATGAGTACCGCGCTGTTTTAGTTGGGCCTCCTGGTTTAGGTAGGCATGTTAGCCATGGTTGTGGATGTTTCTCGTTACAAGAGAGGCACCTGTAGCAGTTTACATGGTATGCAGATACGGTTGTTTATTTTATTTTTTTT
Source organism: Brienomyrus brachyistius (assembly GCF_023856365.1). Taxonomy (NCBI): domain Eukaryota; kingdom Metazoa; phylum Chordata; class Actinopteri; order Osteoglossiformes; family Mormyridae; genus Brienomyrus; species Brienomyrus brachyistius. The sequence continues at coordinate 38,361 of NW_026042824.1, forward strand.
AAACGCAGCAGAATTTTTCCCGCCTTCGGTGCCTGAAGTTTTTGAAACGTTTGCCCCGGATGCCCACTGTATGCTTCCTGTAGGATCACAACACGTTCACCATTTTTTTAAAAATTATACACTACTGTGCAAAAGTCTTAGGCAGGCAAAGAAAATGATATTTAGATTATCCTCGTGTTGGTGTAAAACTATGATATTATGCCTGTGAAAGTGTGTCAACTTCGCCATTTCAGAACCTCTGCTAAAATCATCCTAGTATTTGCAGCGACCGTCCAATGCAGCCATGTGTTTTTTTTGACTTGGCCACCAGCACACCTCATACAGCTAGTCAGTCTCTCACTGACTTTTTAAGCCAGTATATTTAACTTTTTTTAATTCAGCTGTTGGTGAAATTTAACAAAATCATGGAACGGCTGAGGTGCCCCTGAGGAGAAGTTTGGGAACTGAAGCGGTGTTCATCTAGCCATCCAACTAGATATCAGTAACTTTTTAGAAAATAGAAGAAATTACTCTATATATATATATATATATATATATATATATATATATATATATATATATATATATATATATATATATAAATAAAATAAAATTAAATAAAAAAAAAAGAGGCAAACAAGAGGTGCCCCCATGTGTGTAGTCCTGTAGGGTGTGATGTTGTCATTTGCATGTTTGACTGGAGGATTCTGGGTATTGATTTTTTTTTCTTTTTTTTTACCCCCCCCCCTCAGAGCACGGAGTACTACCTGTATGAGATTCCTCTGTTTATCGTCATGGGAGCCTTCGGTGAGAGAGAGAGAGAGAGAGGGAGCGTCTTATTGTGGAAACCCAAACCTTGCTCTTTTACATCTTAACGGACTGGTTCTGTTTCTGGTTTTCTCATGCCGGGCCCATGTCTCTTTCCCCCCCGCAGGTGGATTGCTGGGAGCACTGTTCAACGTCCTGAACTACTGGCTCACCATCCTCAGGATCAGGTGTGCCTGTGTGCGTGTGCCTGTGTGCGTGTGTGTGCCTGTGTGTGTGTGTGTGTGTGCGTACTTCTGTGCGCATGTGTGCCTGTGTGTGTGTGTGTGTGTGCGTACCTCTGCCTGTGTGTGTGCACGTAAGTGAGGCCTGTTTGGTTTTTACTGTGTCACGCCTGTCTGAAACTTAGGCATCTTAACACTTGAAATTAAATAATTAAATAAATATATCCCGAGACTGTGGGGCTGACCTTGAAACTGCCCCACACTGGTTTGATGCAAATGAAAGTTGTCCCACAACAAAATCATTAGCTGAGCCACCATGCCCCCCCCCCCCCCCCCCCCCCCCATCCCCAGGTATATCCACCGGCCCTGCCTGCAGGTGATCGAGGCCATACTGGTTGCTGCCGTGACGGTCACTGTGTTCTTCACTATGATCTACTTCTCCAACGACTGCCAGCCCCTGGGGGAGGATCAGCTGGAGGAATACCCCTTGCAGGTAAGGCAGCTGGAGGTGGGCTCTCTGTGATTTCATTGGCTGAACAGCTGAGAGGGTGTGTATCCTGTCCTCAGGCCTGAACCTCCACTTATCCCTCTCACAGCTGTTCTGTGCTGATGGCGAGTACAATTCCATGGCCACGATCGTCTTCAACACCCCGGAGAGGAGTGTCCGCAGCCTGTTCCACAGCCCCGCAGGTCCGTGGAGTTTCCAGCACGTGTTTCAGGGCAGGATGGGTCGTGACCTGAAGCCGGATTGGTCGCCCCTGTTGTGCCCTTCTTCTGGAAGAGATTATAATTACAGTCCGTTGTCCATCTTTAGAATGAACACCTGTGTTTGATATTGGTGACAGGCTGGCTAGGTCCGGGGCAGCTGTTTGAACAGTCAGACTCGTCTGCCACCTCTGTCGTGTCGTAGGTTTGTTTACGGGCCGCTTCTGGCTGATTGTTTTCCCAGACAGACAGCTAAACCCATACACACAATCCTCCTCAATTATTCAAGGCTTCCCTCATTTGGGATGGGGGGACTGTCACCCTGCCTGGGGAGAACAGGAGCGCTTCTCAAGTGCCCTGACGAATGCCACCGTAGGCAAGTTCGAACGGCACTAAACTGTGTTCATCCATGCCCTCTAGTGGATGAAAGACATACCAAAGTAACATGGCTTGGTCTTGATCGGCTCCAAATTGCACTTTACACCAGGTAGAAAAATGGAAATGATCATATGAAAAATGCCATTCATCATGAAATAATTTCTGTACACCTGTATCCTCATTACAAGGGTGAATCAAGTAAAACTAGCTGGTTTCGCTAGATTAGCGTTCTTGGGGATCAACTACATGATCAACATTTTAGCAAAAACGTGGGAAACACTGACTTAGGTGATGAATTCCACCACCACCACCCCCCCCCCCCCCCCGGCAGGTTCCTACAATCCCGTGACCCTGGGAATCTTCACCATCACCTACTTCTTCCTGGCCTGCTGGACATACGGCCTGACTGTGTCCGCCGGGGTCTTCATCCCCTCGCTGCTCATCGGCGCCGCCTGGGGGCGGCTCTTTGGCATTTTGCTGGCCTCCATTACGCCGCACAATTCCATACAGGTACATCAGGACGGGTCGCCGTTCCTGGGGAAGCGCCGTATAGCCGGTGAGGCGGCGTGGTCCGCTGGCGGAGGAGGGGCCGTCACGATAGCAGAACTCTTCCCTCAGCAGAGAGAAACCTCACAGTGGCGACGTTTTCCACTGACCTTGATTTTTTTGCACATTTTGAAGAAGCAAAACTGAAAATCCGTTAATGGGTACGATTATATTTCAGGAGGACAAGCCCTCAAACGCTTTCAGTTTGATTGAAGTGGTTTTTGTGGCGATTCGCAAAACTGAAATGGAAGCCGATTTTGCGAACTTGTTGCTGTGTAGGACACGATGACTTGGTTCTAGAGCTCGTATCTCATGAAAAGCTCAATCCATGTTGAGGCACGGAATCATAAATTGCAGGTGTTGTTTCCATGATGTTACTTAATGGAAACACCCTTTATGCAATTTCACTTTGTCAACAAATTTGCTTGTTTGTGCAGAACTTTAATGGAAACGCTGCAGGTTTTGATATATTAAGGAAATTGAACGGGGTCTTTAGAAGTCAGAGGGCCTCCTTCAACACCCGCTTTAGATTGATTTCCTCTTTGTTGTCCAATCAGATTTACTCTTTAAGCAGTCACGTGACTCTTTGAAGGTGCCCTATTGGTTAGTGCTGTATCGATTTCCTGGGCCGCCCAGCGTCATGTCGGCATAGATGTAGTTTAACATAATGTTTGTTGGAAGTAAAGCCCCCTCGAAGTTTTTGAATGAGCATGTTTTATGATTTGTGGCGTTTCGTTTGACAGACCTTGGCCGACCCTGGGAAGTACGCTCTGATTGGAGCCGCCGCCCAGCTTGGTGAGTGTCCGTCCGCGGTCAGCCTGCTTTTCAGAGCTCGTCTAGAGGTGCATGGAGGCACATGAGGCTTCGGGTTTGCGTCTGTTTACGAAGGTCTTTGCCAGGTGGGATCGTGAGGATGACCCTCAGCCTGACTGTCATCATGGTGGAAGCCACCGGAAATGTCACCTACGGCCTACCCATAATGCTGGTTCTGATGACGGCGAAGATCGTGGGCGATTATTTCGTGGAGGTCAGTGTTGACGTTTCGGGTTGGAGCGGGTTGGTCCATTTGGCATTATGTGTGAGCCTGTCAGTGAGTGATGAGCTCATCGCCTTTCAGACCGTGCAGAACTTGGAATCGGGCCAGTCGTGTTTCGTTAACTGCTCCGGTCTCATGTTTGCTTTTGGTGTGGGTGGTGCAGCTAGCCACCAGTCTGACGCCATCTTTTTTTCATCTGTCCTTCCAGTGACTGATTTTGAGAACCCTTCCGTTGTTTTTGCACAGCTGTCTAACTTAAGGTGGCACATCATGCTGTGACAGCTCGTTTCGCTTCTCTGTTCCTCAATGTGCCAGCAAATCTGCTTAGAGGAAGTAAAACTTCAAGGGGTGGCAGCTTGTGAATGTTGTGCAGATGTGATCCTAAGCTCTTCTGAGTGACTCGAATTTTCCCACAGGGGCTATACGACATCCACATCAAGCTGCAGAGTGTGCCCTTCCTGCACTGGGATGCCCCAGCCACCTCCCACTCCCTGACTGCCAGGTATATTGCCCCCTACAGGATTTTCCCTGCTAATGCTTCAATGAGCCCAGTACACGCCTTTAGCAAGACATTGGTGCTTCATTCTCACTGTATATTCAGGTTTGGTGTGTCTGTCCATTCAGGGAGGTTATGAGCTCTCCAGTAACCTGCTTCAACCTGGTGGAGAAAGTGGGCACTATTGTGGATGTGCTCAGCAACACCTCGACCAATCACAACGGGTTCCCTGTAGTCTCCGGGTTGAGTGATGGCTGTGAGGTATGTCCCTCCCACTAGGGGTGATTTTGTTTTCCTGGAGATTTGTCACATGATGTACTTTGGGGCTTTGCTAATCTGAATTTTGTGCTCTTAGCCAGGGAAAATCTGTGGCTTAATCCTGCGTTCCCAGCTTATCGTGCTCCTGAAACACAAGGTGAGTGTGACCTAAGGTTCCTGCAGAGGTCAGCTGAATAAGGAGCATGTCTGTCCACACTAACACCTATCAGGGTGCTTGGTGTATATGCATGCCTGTGACTGGCAGTGCGATTGACCAATGAGGGGTCTGTTTACTGCGTACACGGTTGCGAATGTCAGTGCAGCAAGCCAATGAGAAGTGTGCTCATCCACGTTGTGACCGGTGTACTCTTTTCAACCAGGTGTTTGTGGAACGGGCTCGTTCTCGTCTCAATCTGCGCAAACTGCAGCTGAAGGACTTCCGGGATGCCTACCCTCGCTTCCCTCCGATCCAGTCCATCCATGTGTCCCAAGACGAGAGGGAGTGCATGATGGACCTGACGGAGTTCATGAATCCCACCCCCTACACTGTCACGCAGGTACTAGTCTCAGTCTCAGCCTTGGTCTTGGTCCTTGAGAACCAGAGACACATTTGACTAAACAGTCATGTTCTGCGACTGTGTTCTTCTGCCTCTTTTTCAGGAGACGTCGCTTCCTCGTGTCTTCAAGCTGTTCAGGGCCCTTGGTCTGCGGCACCTCATTGTGGTGGACAGTGACAACCAGGTGCGTCTGCCTTGCGAGGTCCTCAGGCCTTCGTCATCTCCAGCACATATCTCCATTCTCATTGTAAAATTCGAAAATTACTGCATCGGTTTTCAGCCAGTGGCCGTTGGGCATCCATCTAGATCAAGGTTATCACCCTGGTTTCCTGTGCTACTCCCACCCCTCCCTCATAACATAACCAGCTATCTATGCCCTGTTCTACGTACCAATCATGTTCCCGGTGCCCAGGTGGTGGGACTGGTGACGCGGAAGGACCTGGCCCGTTACCACCTGGGCAAAGACGGCCTGGAGGAGCTGCAGCTGGCACAGACGTGATGCGTGGAAGGCGACTGCCGCGCTGCTCACCAGGCCAACCCCCCCTGCCCCCAGTCAGCCCCCGCCAGAACCCGCACCGGTCGTGCATTTCAGCAAAGTCCGGAACCCGGGATGCCAATGACTGACTTTCTGGTTTCGTTCACCGAGGGTTGGTTGTGATGGGGGAGGGGATCGATTCCATGTGTGTTTTGCGACTTTTTGTTGCCCCCTCCCAGTTTGCACATAAAATAATTTATCCGTTATGTTTTTAAAGCACTTCAGAGAGAGAGTGAGTGTGTGTGTGTGTGTGTGTGTGTGTGTGTGTGTGTGTGTGTGTGTGTGTGTGTGTGTGTGTGTGTGTGTGTGTGTGTGTGTTCTACACACACTTGGGTGTCAGTCCCGCTCTGTGGTCATTTGCAAAGCTTTGGTAGCATTGTGATATACATTAGTGTAAATGTGTAAAAAGCATTTCAAGCTGTGTGTGTGAGAGAGAGAGAGAGAGAGAGAGAGAGAGAGAGATTAGCCAGGCCAATAACGTTCCTCTTTTACTCAGAGTTTTTTGAGTGTGGTCTATTGACAGAGGGTACCACAGTTTTCTTGTGACTTTAGTTTTACTTTAGGGGAAGTTAATTTTCCTCTCCCAGATAATTGTCTTGCACATTGTACCATTAACCAATGCCTCCCACCCCTCCCATGCCAGTGTAGGTAAGACCAACCCTGCCCCCCCCCCCCCCCCCCGGAAAAACCCTGACTCGCTTTGACCTTTTTCTCTCATGCTGGATGCTAGCGGTTTTTAACATACAGTGTTTTTTCTCGTGAATTCGCCCATTGGCTGACTGCCACACTGCCTGCGTCCTCCCCCACCCACGCCAGTATGTGACAGTATGTATCCCCCCCACCCCGGGTGATTCTCCAGGTCCTGTGTTTTTGATGGCGATTTGTCTCTTGTTGCGCCGTACAGCCTCTAGGTGGCAGAAACCCTGGTTTCTGATATATACCTGAATAAATTATGCAAATCGGGGTCAGGTTTACATGGGTCGGGTGCCAAACAATGCCAGTAGTGTGTGTGTGTGTGTGTGGGGGGGTGACTTCACAGGTGCTCTCCTGAAAATGTGTGTATATCATTGTTTTTAAATGGCACTTACTGAAAGCAGAGTGGGGTTCAGGGCAGCTTAATGATTTGCAAGGTGACCATGGGTCGTGTTTGGCCAAGGGGGCGCTAGTGTGTTGAGGAAAGGAACTTATTCTGGTCTTTGCAGGCTGTGCTAGAAACCCAAACCCACCCCCATGGCTGTATGTGGCTCCGCACTTTAAATGCTTCTTACCCCACCTCGTTTCCCATCTGCGCCCTACAACTTACAAATCCTTGCAATGTCACGTGCAAGGGGGCCCCCTACTGGCCAAGCAAGGCCCTACAGTCGCTGGTGCCCTTGGGGGTCCAGCCGTACAGTTTTTGCCAACAGCAGAGTTTACACTTTGACTAGTTATGTGCTGTTTAGTTATTTTGTTTTTAATTAAGGTGAACTTGCCTAAGTGACCCTGATCAGTTAAATAGGGTTTTTACCCACCCAACAAGCCTATCGAAAATGGACATACCAGTTAAACGGTAAACGATGTGAATCCCTTATCAGATTTTGATTTTATTCTGAATATTAAATGTCGTGTTTTAACTCAACCTTAAATAAATTAAAGTATCTCCATTTTAAAGAGCACTGTGACTGGATGAGAGAATTGTTTCGGCGTTGGCAAGTACCACCTTAGCGTACATTTATAGAAACGGCTGAAATATACTGGATAATTTTGCATAATTTTTATTTTGCCAAGCTTGATTTTCTTCTGTGATTTCTGAAATCTAATAAAGGTTTTGATGCATATGCCTATTTGTATTGCACGAGTCAGTCATGCTGTTTAATAAGAATCATTTGTATTTATACAAACAATGATAAAAAAATTATTGTATTAAATGGCGTGTTTGATGATACTGCTGGTGACTCCGTGGCACTCTTTGAGCAACGTGTCCGTATCCTAATTTTCTACCTTCTGACACACAAATTCTCAGACTAAATGAGATTACTGCAGTCCCGTTGCCGGGGTAATGCAATTGTTTAGGTGGATGTCGCTGAATGCATTTCAGTGGGAGGTCCAGAAAGCCTGGGACGCGATTTGACGGGGTAGAAATGAGATGAACGGTTCTGTTGTACCTTGCAGATTTGTACCTTGCAGATTTCCCTCGATTTGCTTATTAGTTGCTGGAAATCAATATTTTAAAAAAAATGTGCGTTGAACATGCCTTTCCATCCCGATCCATGAACCCAGTTTTCCCAGATATCAGCAAAACAATGAGAAATTCTATATATAAAAAAAAAAAAATCAACATTTGATTAAGTTTTATTAATGCTTGCTTTCATGTTAAAAAATTTTGGTGCACAATTTAATTTTTTTTTTAACACACAACATTTGGTTGAAATTGTAACGTGGAACATCAAGTCTGGGGCGCAGTTAAGGGGGGGAGATTAGGACAGTAAAAAACTTGGAACATAACTGCATTGGTGTGGGTTTGTGGCCCAATATGATATGCATTCATGGGGCCCAAATTCTCTAGCAGAATCACAGCATAGATTTCTTTGTATATTTTTTAGGTTTAAAGGACTCCGGAGATTGAGATATTGTGTTTTTAAAGTTTCCTTGGACTCCCACAGTAAATTTTACAGAGCTGGGGTCTCCATAACTTTTGCTGTGCAATAAATTTTGCTGACTGGGAAAGGGGGGGGGGGTTCCCCAAGATTTTTGCCGGCTCGCCTACCCATCGGCTCACCTTGAAAATGCCCAAAATGCCACCTGGCTGTTCAGCCCTGCTATAAAGTTGCAGAAAGACACGACGTTGTACTGTGACCTTACGATGTTACAGATCCGAGAAATAGCGTACTAAGCAGCACGTGTTTCCCTGCTGTGTTAAGGTGGGCCTTAGAAACCCATAACGCACTAATGCAGCTCTGGATGGCGGGCTATGCGTCAGTAATGCTGTCAGAGAAGATTCACTCATTAGTCTGATGTGAACTTAATCAGATTATGGGTCCTTTTTAGTCGCAGAATACAACATAATCCATGGCAAATGGACATCGGTGCCGTCTTTATGATGTTATGCTGACAGTGCCTTTAATCCCACCCCCCACCCCCCACCAATCCCTTTCCCAACTTCATGTTGTCTCTTAATCCTGTATGTTTCAGTAATATGAAGACGGAATTTCAGTATTCTCTGTTGCGGTTGTTTTATTTTTATCTCGCGAGTTTCATGCATTTTTAAGAACCGCGCAGAACATCAGTTAACTCTGTGCTGCTGGAATCCTGAGGATTGCCTTGATGGGTAGTGTAGGAGTTGAAGGATTTGCGTAGTCAGATTTAATTTTTTAAAAAGGAAATCTATTAAAAAGTAACATGCAAAGTAGTTTATTATTATTATTATTTTTTTTTTTTACATAAGAATTTCAAGAGAAACTGAGAGCCTCGTTTTAATGGGCTTGTCTGGTAAAGTTAGTTTGACACTTGTACTGCATGTATTATTAAACATTTATCTATCCATCCATCCATCCATCCCGGCTCCGTCAACATGCAAACTTCAGTAATTCAAAACACTTAGTATTGAGCTTCCATTGTGAGCCTTAGCAGCCAATAAACAAACCGCCAATAATGAATATCACAGGCTTTGGTGATGGACACAGACTTCCAGACACGCCCCATATTCCTGACGCATTCCTCACCATGACCCTGTCTACTTCACATTCGCAGCCCAATATTTCATTCAAACTGGAGTTCGAAAGCTTGTTGGAGCCGAATGGACAATTTTAAAGACCAACATGGCAGAAAATTCAGTTCTGAAAGAAAGGAAGTTTCGATTTTTAATGAACTTATGAGATGCAGCAGAGATTCATCTTACCCTCAGTAATCTTTAGTTATAGCTTTCAGGGACTGGGATATAGATAATTTAGAAATGTGCTGCTTTTTAAAACACTAAGTAGGATTCCAATACTTTTCCAAGACACGGTATAATAGTATAATGTATTGTTGGTGCGCTGTGGGAGGGAGGTGCTGTCCTGGCAGGGGAGACAGGTGACTGAAACCTTTTGTAGCGATTTGTTCCGCCTGTCTGTTGGGCAGAATTTAGTTTGCTCTCTTTGTGCTTCCAGTAAATCTAGGTCCCGTTCCCATCATACCAGCAAGTCCGTGCAGGGTGGATCTCTGGCTAATCTCTTTTGTTGTTTGATTCCCTCCACGGAGGAAAAAAAAAAGAACTCGAGGTCACCTGCGGTTCCGAACCACATCTCCAGCAGGTCAGTGATCTCAGAGTAGCACATGCCGTTTATAAGCCAAAAGAAAAATGGTTGAAAAGTACGACACCTGTGTTATTCTATTTTGGTATTTAAGTGACAGAATTCCACTAAAGGTGAATTAAAAACTTGCTTAATTTATTGAGAAATGCTGAAGAAGTAAATGAACAAAGGATGAGAGAAGCTGCTGGAATCTGAAGCAGACATGATGCAGGTTCGAAACTGCACAGTTTTGATCTGGAATATGGGACACAATCCACATTATAAGCACTGAGCTAAATGCCAAGTTTTAAATGGCTATTTATCTATTACAACCATTGTTTCAGTGAAAGTTGTATGCAGATGTTTATTACTTAGTAATAAGGCAATATTTGGCTCAACTATGGTTTGTCTGTTACTAATGAAATAAACTTTTCCTATATATAGAGACACAGGACTTTTCTCACTTCTGATCTAAACCATAATTTAGTCTGTTCTTATTTAACATGACACTATAATAAAAATACATCCGAAGTTAAAAATCCTGGAAGACTGCGTCAAATAGAGCAGCAGAGCACCGCCCCCAAACAGCCTCTGTGGGGCAGCAGTGAGCTCAGAGTGCATCCCCCCCCCAGGAGGCAGTGTTAGGAAGAGCAGGCTGCTGTGGGACTTGCTGGTGACCCCAGGGACTTGGTCTTGCCGTTGTCCTCTAAGGCCTGGGCGAAAAGGGCAGGGTTACGGCTGGAGTGCCGCTGGCGTCTCACAAAGGGAAAGACACTGGGGCATGATGGGAAGGAGAACATGTTAGCGTTCCGCTAACACTTGTGGCACTGCCTTTTCTAAGTCAGCCATGTTGGAAAATCCTTGACTACCGTGGAATTACAAACAGAAACTGGAGAGCATCACAGGGGACGCAAAAGCAATTAACATTACAGAACTCTGTGTAGTCTTAGTGACGAAGCTAAGCTGAAGCCAGCAGTTCACACTAAGCCCAAAAATCCCTGGAATTAATCGTTAACAACCCCAGAAACAGAACCTGTGTGTATCCCACACCAATATGAGTCTTATCCCCTTATATAAAATACATGGAATATATTACAGAAAGACCCCTTTTATAGAAGATAATAGTTTTACCTTTTTTTGGTCTCTTGTGGTTCTATGGCTCTAGCCAGCATGTTTTTGTAGAGATCGGACTTTAAATAGCGGGCGTAGGAGTCCTGAGGGTGAGAGGAGAGGCCGAGAGCCCGTTTTAATGAAGCTGTCATCCACTTTCATGGCTGTGCACAGTTAATGCTCCTACCTTCTTCATCAGGAAATAGATGTGCATCTGGGCGTCATCCAGGACAAAACGATGTGGGCTTTTCATGCCCTGCAGGGTCTTCTCCATGGTCTTGCTGTCCACGTTTACCCACTTGCTGGCTCCCGGGGCCAGGAACTGCCTGGGGGGAAGGAAGTGATGAGCCTGAGCTTTGCAGTCCCACTGGGAGTAAGCAAGTGCCACATCAGGGCCTGCTCTAAATTCAACTGGGATGCAAACTGTCCCACTGGGCCACAAGGTCGCACTCACTTGTAGACCTCTTCCACCTTCTGCGGGATCGTAGCGCTCTCGCCGTGCCGGATGTCCTCACAGGCCTCCCAGAAACAGAGGTTCTCCACTGTGAATGAAACAGCGCATGCATCAGCTACCTGCAGGAGGCGCTCATCACGATGCCAATATGGAGGAGAATTGCCTTTCATAGAGGGATCATGATTATTAATTTAGCAGATGCTAGATCCTATTTTTTTTTTTTTTTGAGAGGGCAGGGTCAGTCAGTCCCTGGAGTAACTGATCGACGGCCCAATAGTGAGGTCACTCAGCTGACTCTGGGATTTGAGCTGATGACCTCCTGCAATGAATCCCAATCTGCTGAGTCACACACTGCCCAAATAGGCCCGCAGTGATCAAATAATGAATATGATTCTTACTTGCTGACGATGCCTCCATGAAGCTGATCTACTTGGGCGGGGGGGTCTACATGCTGCTCACCACTGAACTCCTTCTCCAGGTACTCCCTGAACTTGCACCGTCCCAGAGGGTCCCTAAGGAGCTCCGTGAAGCCGAACCCCCATCGTTCCACCCGCAGCTTGGTGGGTGTCTCCACCCTGCACCAGGAGGCGTGGAAGTGAAGAGACGACAGTCACCTCTGGGGGTGTGGCCCTGAAGAGGCAGGATGGGGCGCGGTAACGCACACTCACATGTCGGCATTCAGCGTCCAGAGTGCCGTGTCATCTGTTATCCAGGGGTTGCTGGGGGGGCAGCCTTGCATCATGGGGTCATGGTTCAGGTACTGCTCGCTGAACTTAAGGAAGCTGAACACAGAAGACCAGCCATTCCCAGTTTTAGTCCTACTTTCTATAATCCTTGCAAGTCATCAAATATTCAGGTTCAATGCTGGCATATTCCAGCAAACTGGAGCTCGAAATGGTGACGAAATGATTATACGTCATTGAACCCTATAAGGAAATTCTCTTTTCATCTCCTCCATCTTGCTCTCCATAGGTGAGAGAAAGCTTGGTAGCAAAGGGCAGCTGCCCGTAGAGGCTCCCAGGAACCTGGGGGTTAAGGGCCTTGTTCAAGGACCCACAAGTGTGCTGAAGCCAGGCTTGAACCGGCGACCTTCTGATCAATATTAAGTAATTATTTGCAGTTAAATACAGTTCAATTCAGTTTAATAGTCAACCGGTTTCAATATTAGTTAGGCATCATTAATCCAGGATATGTGTGACTCTGAGATTTATGGTGAAAGATGGATGGGCAGATGGACGAAAGAACGAAATAACGAGGTTAGATTTTCACAAAGAGCAGTCCCCAGCATTTTTGTCAGAATTAACATGAAATAGATCCCCCCCCCCACCAATCAGAGGCACAGTATACAGAATACCCAGAGATATCCCCCAGTTAGGGACTAATGTGGACTGGTGTCGAACCAGTGGTCCCCCAGCTATGCTGGGACTGAGGCTGAATCACAGGTGTTGGGGGGGGGTAGGTGGGGGAGGCTGTTATCCAACCTTTCCAGGCAGATGGAGGACTTGACCCTCGAGCGGCCCAGGGATTTCCTGATGTGTTCAATCTGGTGTCGGGAGCCATGAAAAATCACACGGGGAATATAAGAGTCAGAAAAAACACATCCAATCCCTGATAAGAGCCATGCTGTTGTACCTTTAAACAGAATTTGTCAATATCTGAGAGCCAACAAAAGAAAACGACAACACAGATGTAGATCCTTCCGAAGCAATTTTCTTATGACAGCATTCTTAAGAGCCCACTTAATCACCCTCTTTGGTTGTTCTTGGCAACCATCCCATCAGCTGAAATAGGTTCACTCTAAATTCTTTCAGGCTTACCTCTCTTTTGTAGTAGTCCGCGTTCTGTTCTGTAAAGAAGGAAGAAACAAAACCGTCTCTAAACATGATATAAGCCACATGTTTATGGGAGTTTTACTTGCGCAAAAATGTTCTGAGGGCACAAGGTTCATTGGTTCAGAGAGATAACCAATCAGACTGTAGAAGTGGTGGATACAGGCAACTAGAGGAGGGGGGGGGGTCAACCAATCAGATGTCTTGTTCCTGCCTCCTCTAGTTCCTTAGACCCACCTCCTCTACAATCTAATTGGTTATCTCTCTGAACCAATCATTTTTCCTTCTGCCCTCAGAACATTTTTGTGAGGGTAAAACTCCCACGAGCGAATCACATGCAAGGAATCAGACAGTAGGAATTCTGCTCACACTCAGCTCCTGGCTTTACTAAGCAGACATCCAGTCTAGAAACCATGAATAATATAGCACTATTACGAGTATGTATTGTGGGACTGCTGACGTACTTACGTTAGCATGGAAAACGAGAGCAGGAAGTGAGGAAGAAGTGAGACAGAAAGATGAGCACAACGAAGTGCTGTCACACTCACACACGAGCTTCCCTCGGATGCCCTCCCACCAAAAACACTGATTATCACTTCACTTCCTTGGGTAATTTGGGGGCCCAAGGCAACAGCCTATTCTGCCTATAGCTGCCATATATATATAGATATTAATATACATATTTTTTCTTCATGACTTTGATCTTATCTAGGCCCCGAGCGGCTCTCTTGTTTGCCCGGATCCGGTCCTGTGACTGACAGAGGCGATAAACAGCAGGTACTGGCATTACGGAAAAAATGTATATGCTTAATAAAAAGCTCAGACCAGCTGGACTCGGGAGTTGTGCCGGTTCCTTCGCTCAGGGCCTTGTTCTTGAACGCTGAATGTTCCCGGCTGCAGAAAATCAGAGGGTGAGAAATCCTTAGCTGAACTTCAGATGAAGAGTGAGCTCGTTTCTCTCAAGCAGACTGACGCCGGTCTAACGCTGCATTAATACCCCTTAGCACTACTGGTCACATTTCCCATGATGCCACTGGGTACAGCCCATGGCGACACTGCCCAGTAGGGGACAGTGTGACAGCTTTCCAAAAGGACCATTCGGTCCTGGAGGGCCAGTCGGTGACACAGTATCCATGATCAGGACTGGGGTACCCTGCTTTACAGAATAAACTAACCAAATGTCGATACTGAATGCAATCTGATTTAACATGGTTTCCTTAAATCCCAATTAAAGTGCTTCAGATCAGCTCAGGACTTAACAGCAGAGAGACTATTTGGCAAATTATTACGCTGCTATTTGCAATTACATCCATTATCTCTCCGCTAACATGCAGCATTAAGCCTGAGCCGCAGGAATAGAGGTCAGATAATGGATCCGGTATTCCGGAGGTGGGATCCTCTTCCAGCTCGTTTAAAAGGCCCAACAAGTGGGGGGGTGGTGGGGGGGGAGACGCAAACACAGCATGTCTGCATTTTAGCTTCAGGCCGTCTCCCAGTCCCTTCGCACTCCTCTCTCCCAGATCCAAGCATCACCAGTCTTAGCGATGCGTCTCGTGTTTCTCGGGCAAAGAGAAAGGAGGCAGGAAGCGGCCATTTTGTCATTTGCTGGTTTTAATCCCCCCCCCCCCCCAGCTTCCCCCGTCCACCTGGCCGTACCAGAGTGCAGAGCGTCCCTGCCTTTTAAACACGAGCAGCACCTGACTGGGGGGCCCTACGCTGCGTGGTTTTTGGCTCAACTGTGTTTCCGTCTAATTGGCGTCAAAACGGTGGGTTTCATCAATGAAGGTGGTGTGTGGCTGAGCGGGTTGGCAGTCGCCGCCTATGACTGGAAGGTTGCCGGTTTAAATCCCACAGTCAGCAGAGTGACATCACCACTGGACCCCTGAGAGAAGTCCCTAAACCCCCAACTGCTCTAGTCTCAATAAAAGGTACATCTGCAAAATAAGCTGAATTTAGGATGTGATCCGCAGCTGCGTGGCTGCCATTCCCACCTCCTGATGCCGCCCCGGATGGGGATAATGGCCCACATAAACGCTGATGCTTATTAGCCCTGAGAGATGCTGCGCACCCAGCAGAAAGGGGCCCTAGTGACGGCCGGGATTAAGCCAGATACACACCACACTCTGCTCCTGTCCCACACTTTCATTCTCCACTCTCCTGTGTTATTCATGAACTCCAAATTACACTCAGCGAGGGTGCAGTTGCTCATTCCCGCAGCCTGTTGTCCTGTCTGTCTTCTGAAAGCTCTCGTCCCACAGAACATAGGCTTCTTCCCAGCTAAGTAAATATTTCATGATCACACTGAAGCAGTAGTGGGTTATCAGGCCTGAAGTGATATATTCCTCCCCCACAAAGTATGCATGGAGACACTCTGTGTGTCTTACTTAACGAAGATAAAACTCCCCCCCCCCCCCCCCCCCCCGTGAATTTTGCTGAGCTCAATGCTCTGGAGATGACGGAGATCGAAAATTATACCGGAAATGTTCCATATGTCCTTACAGATGTTTCCTTTGCCTTCCTTCATTGAACAAACCCGTTGTCGTGGGAGAGAACTGCACAACCCCCCAGCTCTCTGTGGGGGAATGGGACCCTGCCTATGCCTTCCTGCCAATCCTGCCAAGTTTCCCCTGTAAGTTGAAGGATCTCCTAACAGGCCTGCATGTAGATTAATGTCATACCCAGGACAAAGCAATTGCAGGTTAAGGCCCTTGCTGAAAGGCCCAACGGAGTAGAATCACTCTGGGCATTCACAGGATTTGAACCAACAACCTTCCACTTGCTTGCACAGATCCCTAGGCCCAGAGCCACCACTCTGCCCCACAACCTCAAAAAAATCCTAGAATCGCCCCCAGCCTGAGGCGATATTCGAGCTGCCAAGGTGCATTGAGTTCAGGTTTACCCAGTGTGTGCTTTACTCTAATCACAGCATACTGGGTTTTCGCCGGGGCAGATGTAGGGAGTCAGGGGTTTCGGGGGAGGTGCTTACTGGCGGTCTGTTGACGAGCCAGTAGGCCTGTTCCTGACATTCCAGCATGATGCGGTCCGCCTTGCGCCTCTGTTTGGCTGCCCTGGTAGGAGCAGAGCAGTCGATGGAGAGTCAGAAAGCATACTGGGTAATTAGCATATAGCGGTAATCACTGAACTGCAAGGTAGGGTTTTCATTTTTCTGTTTCCTTTTTCACTTAGAAATGGATTTCCGACTCTAGTGTTTAGGCTGAGGTCTGATTTAACAGATAGGAGGGAAATTATGACCACACACCATGTTACTTTTTAATTTAGGTAACATCATCATCCTCTTAATACGAGATTTATTCATCCATTCTCATCTGTCCCCTTGTGTGCATTTATGAAATTGATTTCATAGCTCGATGCGACAGTATTCCCGGGCTGGGGTGGGGTTTACCTGAGCTGCTCCTTCGCCTGCATCACCACGAAGTCCCAGGTGTGGTTGATCCGTTTGTGCAACATGTTGTAGCTGTCCTGCGGAGACGATGTTTAAATGCGACATTGCCAGGTCGCACGGCTGGCTGCGTTGCTGCATGGGTTCACGTTATGACTCACAGGCCGAACCCCTCCCAGGATATCAACTGGCAGTGTCGGATTCACAAACCCTCTTACTGATGAGAACCTAAAATGCGTTGACCCTGACGCAACATGGCGGCAAGTTGGTGGATGTCTATGTGCGATCCTACTATGTGCATAATTGGTGGGAGGTTTTCTTACACAAAAATGTTCTGAGGGCAGAAGGAAAATGATTGGTTCGGATAGATAACCAATCAGATTGCAGAGGAGGCAGGACCAAGACATCTGATTGGTTGCTCCTGCCTCCTCTAGTTGCTCGGATCCACCTCATGTACAATCTAATTGGTTATCTCTCTGAACCAATCATTTTTCCTTCTACCCTCATAATATTTTGTGTAAGTAAAACTCCCATGAGCATTCAGCTATCACATGATCTCATCAAGCAATGCTTCAGACCAGCGAATAAGAATAGCATTGAAATGTACATAAATAAAAATTTTCTCTTACCTTTTCATAGTCTATCAGCTGCCCTTGCTTTCTGATATTCTTCTTAGTCAAATAAATCGCTTTAGAAGAGCAAAAGAAAGACATGGCAAGAAACTGTGTTTTTCTATTATTCTAGTAAAGGGAAGTAATGATGTAATAGGCGAGCACATGATTAATAATTGGTAATCACCGTAATCTAGCTCGGAGGCTGGCCACTGCTGAGAGCTCCAGAAGTACGGAGTCTAGCAAAAAGGAGATGCTGTCATTTGAAACTATTCAGAAGCAGCGTGACAAAGGTGCTTTGTGATTTAACATGTCAGGGACAAGGCGGGTGGAAGGCATTTTGCTACTTTAACTGGCATTGGTTCTCATACATCAGTGTTTCCCAATCCGGTCCTCGGCGACACACAGATGATCCACGTTTTTGCTCCCTCCCAGCTCCCTACCAGACAGTCTACGTTTTTGCACCCTCTCAGCTCTGGAGCCCGGACCAGATTGAGAAATACTGTCCTACACGGTAATTCCGCAGTCTCTCCAACGAATAGTTTCGATATGCGTGCCCCCCCACATGGCCACCACCCTCTCGCGCTGCCCTCCATCTGAAGAAACCGTGGTTTTAGGTTACCTGGAAGCGATACGGCGTCTCGTCGGGCCGCAGGACGAGCGTCCTGGGGTCCTTTAGGGGGTAAATGTAGCCGTGCTTCACGATCAGATTCCCCACATGAAGTGCCTCTGAAAACACACAAAGTGGTCACTCATTTCCACGTAAACTACTCAAAGCTCAAACAAATCCACTACTCGTAGCCCAGATTTAGGCATAGTAATTCTCTAAATTTTTGTCAGTGGAATACAGTAGAACACACGATAACTAGAAACTGAGTAGGCATATTATATTTTATTTTACGGTATAGCAAGTAACTGGAAAAAACGTTGACATGGTGCACAGAATAAGCCGCGGGGATGGTGCATTCCTCATCGGAACTATAATTAATTACGAGTAATTGGGACTTTCCACTTTCCGGCTGCCTCCGCGGCCATTGGCAGTCAGGCGCTCCCGGGGGTTTCAGACCGGCGCAGCAACAGCGCTGCTAGGGGGAAGCCTAGTGTTTACAGGGAGGGGTAACTGCTTACCGGGGCAACAGGTTTTTTGCCCATTCAAGTCTGTTAATGCATCTGCCATCTACTGCCTAAAAGTCCCCTCCTTTCCATTCCGACTTCTTTTCCAATCTGGGCTGTAAATCAGGGAAATCTGCTCCCTTGCTATTTAAAACCTCATCTGCATCGCCCGGGAATTCAGGACAACAGCGTCTTGCAGAAGTGCATAATGAGGGAGACGGATAGCGATATTTCTCCAGGCATGACTGACTGCCTCTGGCTATCAGCGAAGTTTGCATCGGGACTATCAAACCGTACAGCTCAGCATGCGTAGCGGCGCGACTCGGGACTGGCCTACAGATTATTTGTACTAATAGCCTCTCAGCAGAAAGATAAATAATTCAGCAGATAAATTGACGCCAGGGGAAGAAAATCCCAAAAGCTTCAGGCGAATGGGGTGTCTATGTTATGGACAAGCTCAATTCTGACATTTATTAATTCACAGGCTCAGCAATATCAATGGAACAGAACATGCTTCTGTCAGACACGTGAATTGCATATGCTTACACATAAATGCAGCTAGGCTAATCTGTTGTATGGATGACAAATTCTATTACTTCATTTGTATTTATTATTCAAAAGACTCGTTTATTTCTGTTATTTTATTACAAAAAAAAAAAAACCTGATGACGTCTTTCGCCAGCAGGGGCGCCATCGTCGTCACGAAGGGAAAAAAACAATCGATTAACCTCACATAAGAGCACCAGGTAACGCTTCCCTACATACTTCTCGGCCCTACCTTCTTCCATGATGGAGTACTTCTGAATTAGCCACTCCACGATATCATTTCCTGGGAAGGCATAGCGAGGAAGGCATCTAGTTAGAGTCGAGAAATGCATTAAGCCGTCATAAATCAAAAACGCTGAACTCGATAAATAAATTACATAAATAAATATGAGCGCAAGGAGATCGATGACAGTCTTAATGCACAGGATTCCCGAAGACCGCCGATGTATGGGCTTTCCTGTGAAGGGCTTAAATGACCATTAGGACCCGGCCCCCGGGACACTGCACGGCCGGGTGTAAGACAACCCGGGCGGCACGAAAAATTATTTTTAAAAAGTAAAATATGTATCGTGCACCTGTCATCGCATGTGGAATCACTGTGATTAACAGTCTTTGATTCTTCATCTTTATCCCCATGTCGGGATCTTGCATCGCCACAATGACTTGTTCAATCTGGGATAAGAAGAATAGTCAAAATCGTGAAATCAAGGTGACGACAGACATAGTGAAAACGTTCAACCTAGTAATATAATAATTGCTTAATGTGTGATTTGATATGTAATCGTTATATTCATCATTAAATCACCGGAGAGACACACTCATATATTTAGGCATATATATAAGTAAACTACAAGGTTTTTCCTCTGACTATCTTAACTGCACGTCAAAGACGTTATCGGATATTCCCGACTACAGACTTTCGGTTTGATCATTTATTCGCGTTATTAATTCGGCTCCTGATTACATTAAACTAAACATGCTCAGATTGTTACAACCTTTGCTTGTCGGTTATTTTTGGGATCTTTCTGGATGGGCTCAAGGCGGGGTCTGTAAGCACAAGCAAACTGCCAGCACTTTTGTTTTACATGAAAATAGTTTGATGTCGGCCTATTGCGTTATTGTCTGGCTATAATTTGGAGGCAATATTAAACAATAGGCCCATATATTGTAAATATACATGTTGTGTTGTTTTGTTGTTATCACAAACGTATAGCCTGATCATAAATTTCATGGATACCTGGATGTTGTATGTTCCATTATATTTATGAATGAATGATTTATGTGAAGTCTGGCTTAGATTCGAGAATTAATCATATAGATTAAAAAAAGTTTTCATTTAAAACTTATCTCATATAATAAAATCCTCGTCCGAACGAACATATGTCAGAATGAAAAAACATTTAAATTATTTTTGTGATGCATCAGTATCAATAGCTACAACGTCATAACAGATATAGATATAATGCGGTTCATACTTTTGAAGTTGATGCGTATCTCCCGAAAAAAATCAACTCCAGAAGAGTCCGCGTCTGTAAATGCCTGAACTTCGGAATCGATCCTACCTTTGTTAGGCGCGGCATCTGTGTCTTGCAGCTGTTCCCTTGGATAAAGATGTTAATTGTCATGCTTACAGCATCTCGATCTCCGGCGTTTGTGAAGTTGGGATTGATGCTGTCCTGTGTTTTTTTTTTCCTTCCACACTTAAGCTCTGCTTGTTACTGCCCCATAGCGGAGCGCAAGTGAAACGGACTACCGGAGATTTGCACTGTTTTTCTGTTAGTGTGTATAATCAAAATATGACTCAGTTTGGCCAGTTAGAAAAATATGATAATAGAAAAGTATTCTTTTCCTCTCACTTTTTTTTCTTGATTTAATTACCGACTTCACGTACTTACACTGTGTCCCGTTGCACGATGTAATATTGCGAAACTATGATTTTGTGGCAGTGTTTTGTAAAGGAATTTTCCGTTTAATCATCGTCTTAGTATAAAGCTATATGGTTGTTCTGGTATCAGTGGACGTACATTATGTATTTTTTCTTCTCTTGAGCACCATGGTCATGACATGAAGCTCAGTCATTGATTACTCGCAAATGTTAGTAGTCATCCGCTGTTTATCTTGAAGATGTAAAAGTAGTGCGCGTACATCTCCTCGTTAGTATAGTGGTGAGTATCCCCGCCTGTCACGCGGGAGACCGGGGTTCGATTCCCCGACGGGGAGAGTCTGCATCTTTTTGCCTCGGTCTCAAAAGGCACCAAGCTAGAACCGGCCCCGTGTTAGTGGAAACGGGGCTTGTGACTTGTACTCATGCATAATATTCTGCGGGTCGCTCAGCAGCGCAGCATATGAAACTAGACTCGAATTGTAAGTGTGTGGTTTTGATAATTGATGTATGGATGGATGGATCCTTAATAAGAGATATAAACAATAAGGTCCAGTCGCCAACTAATCATGTAAAATACGTCATAAACTCATGGTTGTTAAACCCAGAATAAAAATGAAGACGTATAACTAGGAAAGTCAACTTGCACATTTCAATTTTGGTTCGATATAATCACGTTGTCCTTAACCCTCCAGTGCAGGAGGGGACGGTAATGCGCATCGAATGTTTCCGAACCTGTGTGTGATACAACCGAGGAAGAGCCGATGACTTCGGGGGAGGAGGGGCAGGCGACTCGGAAGAAAAAGCAGCAGAACCCAATGCAGCCTGTAGCCCATTCAAAGGCCTACTGTTGGACCTCTGCTTATTTTGCAATACGTCTTTAGTACGGACTGAAAAATGTCCGATTTCGATGAGTTTGAGAAGCAGTTAAGCGAAAATCGGCAAGGTAAGTTTGGCTTTGAAGATCGGTGTATGCTCCCTGTTTTAGGGTAATAAAGTGGCCGGCGTGTCCTAGCGCCGAGGATGGTGCGGAGGGCACTTCTGCTGGTTCCGAAAAGAAAAGCGCGGCTGGGAAATCGGTGCCTTTTATCCGAGCGCTCGCCGATTCTGAAACCTGCCCGATTCTTCTTCTCCCAGCTGCCGCAGGATCCCCGAAAACTGACCGCTTTGGTAAATCAGTGACATTCTTTGCTTGGCATTGTTATAGAGATCGCTAGGCCTGCATCCATCAGTGCCCGGCGTACATAACATGGACATTTCAATGAAACGTTATTGGGGTGCACTCGATGTGAAAGCCTGCGGTTTTATTTATTTAATTATTTACCATTATACACTTGGATCATAAATTGCGACCCGCGTATTTTCATTCGCAGTAACACACTATGCATGGATGTTTGTTGCAAGCGTTATATTTTCAAGATCACGTTTAAAGTTTTATGCAAATAAAAACGACCGCGACCACTTGATTTAAAGTCCGCACTTAATAACAGTGTTAGTTACTTGGTTTTTAAATACTACGACGAGTTTTCTATATAATGATATGATTTTGTCTCTTTCCGATGCACAATAGCCTTTCCCTTGGGTCCGAAATGCTGGCCCTGTCATCCGTACAGAATAAGTCTTTCTCACACGATCGCCGTTTCTTCATGATGTATAGACTCTAAAAATCAGCCGCGTTCCCTGGAATCATAACAACTGCTTTTAGGTCGTTATTGCAAAGTCTTGCACCTGTATCTACCTTTACAGCGGATAGCAGTAACTAACAATGATGTACAGTTATATAACAATACACATATAACTTCATTAAAGTGCAGAGAATCCAGTAAACTGAATAAACTTAAGCCATACTAACGCAACTGAAATATACAACATGCGTTACAACGGAGTCGAAAGTAGGATTGATTTATGTACCTATCAAATGGCAATCTTGTCATATCAGCTCCTTATCACTAAATCACTAAAATGTCATTCGAAACGACCTGATTCGGCTAGACGAGCACTAAGTGCCGCCGTGTTTGATAAACTAGCAGTTCCAGTCATTCATATCTGCGCTCTGACTATGCCTGCGATTGCGGTAATTGGTTATTACCGATTTACGTAAGATGCATTGGCCGCTCCGTGTCTGTACTTTTGCAGCGGTGCATTACCGTAACGCTGTTATAACTGATGCATGAAGCTGATTCCTCGAGCAGCACCTGCGTTTAAATGCTTCACTGAAAACTGCACCTTCAGGGATTTATTTAAGCTT
This sequence comes from Brienomyrus brachyistius, assembly GCF_023856365.1. NCBI lineage: Eukaryota > Metazoa > Chordata > Actinopteri > Osteoglossiformes > Mormyridae > Brienomyrus > Brienomyrus brachyistius. The sequence continues at coordinate 61,283 of NW_026042824.1, forward strand.
CTATATGAAGGACCTGCTGGGATAGAAAGGTGATATTTTATTGCTAGTTTAATAAAGTGCTGTCTGTCAGATTGAAACGATATTAATTACCCATCCATCGTCCAACCAGTTATCTTAGTCAGGCTCCCCTGGAGCCTATTCCAGGCAAATTCCCCATACAGAGAGCAGAGGCAAAATTCAGGCCTCCAGACTCGGAGGCGTGAGGCAACTGTACTCACCACTGTGCTCCTATATCATTAATTAGTCTGGTTATGTTTTTATTGTTTCACAACAGACTGACATTCAAGGGGATGTCCTTGTGCCCTTGAAATTATTAGCCATTGAGAGATGGGTGTGTTTGTTTCAGGAGGGTGTGATTGAATATGTGAATTGAATGGAGGTGCTTCATTCTGGTGAGGAAACTGGGGAGTTAGACCCCGTACCACATCTTGGTCTCCGTAAGTGACTTTTAAGGCATAGCGCTGGGTCAGTCAGCATCCAGCACCCCAGGGAAGTTGGTAATATGATTACTCTGTGACTCATGGGCTTCAAACCCACAACCATCCGGACACACATTCATAATCCCTCTGAGTTACACATCTTGGATTTATCGAAATGGATGGTAGGGGGGCAGTCATGTCGCTCCGCCCACCGTCTCACTGGTACCACGGTGTCGTCCCCCAGAGCGGGAGAAGGAGCGACACAAGAAGCGTAGCCGCAGCCGGTCTCTGAGCCGTGGCGAGAAGCACCGCCGCTGGAGCAAGGACTCCAGGGGGCGGAGTCACGAGAAGCGCAGCAGCAGCCGCGACCGCAAGGGTCGTGACCGACGGAGCAGCTCACGCGAGCACAAGAAGCACAGGTACCCCCCCTCACGGTCCCGGTTACAGGCACTGAAGCTGATATCTAGCATGGTTTGAGGCCTCTTAACAAGTTTCTTTCACAATCAACCAATTGGTTTCTTCGTGGTGGGAAGGGGGACTGTACCCATATTAAATTTTAACTGGCGTTTATAAGTAGCCCCCGCCATAGCGATGGGACCTCAAAGCCAGCCTAAAAAGTGGCGCATGGTCACACCCTCATGACCTTAAACTGCCTGCGATCCAAAGTTAAATGTAAACATTCTGCCATCTGTTTGTTTTTGCCAGATTCTGAGTGTTTACACTGTATTGTTTGGGGAAAACAACCTTCTGTTTTGTGTTTGGGCAGCTACTCTCCTCGGAGAAGCCGTAAGAAAAGGACATACAAGTACTGGGATGTTCCCCCTCCGGGATTCGAGCACATCACCCCCATGCAGTACAAGGCAATGCAAGGTTTGGATGCGACGCTTCCATGTGTGCTAGTTCAGTATTGCAAGGTTATGGTATATTGGTTGCAATGAAAGCATTTATTCTGGAGTGCCCTCCTCCCCCCTGCTGGTCAAAGAGGGAATAACACTTGGGATGATTTCAGACAGTGTGAAGAGAGCTTAAACCTAGGGGTTAGAAGCAAATGAAGGCGACGATCCGGATGTTCTGGCCGTCCCTGGTTGGGGTCTTGAAGCCCTTTCTCCTCCCCACAGCTGCAGGGCAGATCCCCACGATAGCTTTACTGGCAACATCCACCACCAGCGGCGTGGCAGTGACGCCCACCCAGGTGCCGATGGTCGGCAGCCAGATGACCCGGCAGGCCAGGCGGCTTTATGTCGGCAACATCCCCTTCGGCCTGACGGAGGTGAGTCCAGGCAAAGTCCCGCGTTGCCTTCTGTCATGCATACTGGTGTCATGTGTAGCTCAGTGAGTTAGGACACTGAGCCGGTCACAAGAAGGTTGTTGGTTCAAATCCCTTGGGCAGCAGAGTGATTTCACCATTGGGCCCCCGAGCGCAGCCCTTAAGCACTATTTGCTCTAGGAACTGTCTGGTCCTGCTTCTTCAATGAAATGTATGTTGCTTTGGATGAAAGTGTCCGCAAAATAAATAGATAAATGTACTAGACTTGTCAGTCATTTTTTTTCTCGTTTGCCTGTTTTGATGTCTTCAGACGTCTGCCTGTCTTCATTCAGTGTGTCTGCCTGTCTTTTTAGGAGGCCATGGCGGATTTCTTCAATACCCAGATGCGATTGGCTGGCTTATGTCAAGGTCCCACCAATCCCGTCCTCGCTGTTCAGATAAACCAGGACAAGAACTTTGCCTTCCTTGAAGTAAGAGTCTTTCCTGCCTAATGGCTGCTGTGTCCAGGCGGAGACCGCAGCCTTCCCTGATTAACGACGTTCTTCGTTCTGCCCTAGTTTCGGTCCGTGGATGAGACCACGCAGGCAATGGCCTTCGACGGCATCATTTTCCAGGGTCAGTCGTTAAAAATCAGGCGGCCCCACGACTATCGCCCCCTGCCTGGCATCTCAGAGCAGCCCGCCTTCCACGTACCAGGTCCGTTTTGCTTGTCGCCGTCATAACCTTAATCTTTATTTACCTTTGAAGAGCCGATCGGCAAGGCCAGTTTTTTGTACTCGTTACGGACTGACTGTCCTTCGCAAGCTGCGGATGTCTTGTCATATAAAGAGGGAGACTTTCACTTTTATTTACTTAATGTTGTAAATATTTAGCAGACAGTTTTATCCAAAGTGAAGAATGTTTTTTTTTTTTTTTTTTTTTTGAGAAATCAGGGTCAGCCTGTCCCTAGAGCAAACTCGCCGGCCCAGTGGTGTGATCACCAGTGATGTGAACCAGTGATCTTCTGATGATAACGCTGGCATCCTAACCAGCTGAGCCACACACACACACACACAGCTCAGTCACTCACTTCTTACTGTTAACATAGGGGTGTTGTGTGGCTCTGTGATGTTTGCCCATGAAAAGAAGGTTGCTGGTTGGCAGGGTTGGCAGAGTGATTTCACCACTGGGCCCTTGAGCAAGGACCCTAACCCCCAAATTGTTCTAGGGTTGCTGGCTCCTATTCTAGTTAAAAATTCTGGACACACCTACTGAAAATGACTTGTTTTTCAGCAAGATAATGACCCAAAGCCCACCTTGAAGGTTATGCAAGTAGCTTATTACCTTGTGAACTAGGAAAGAGATGGTCCCCACAGCCCCCCAACCTAAACTCTATAGAGCTGGTTTGGGATCAGTTGGATGAGAGTAAGAGTAAGGTAGCCAGCTTGCGCGCAGAACTTGTGGAAACTCGAGGACTGTTGGAGAAACGGTCCAGGTGGGTACATATGTTAGCTGGTTGAGTCCGCAATGCTGTCATCGAAGCCAATGGCTCCTATTTTGAAGAGACAAAAATTTTGTCTTTGCAGTACTTCATATGCATAACTTCCATGCCCAAAGGCCTTTTACTATAAGGTGAATAACAGCTAAAATAGAGACAAATGCATTAAGAGCAGGTGTGTCCATACTTTTGACTGGTGCTGCATGTGTCAGCATCTCCCATGGAGAGCAAGATGGGAGAGACAAAAAACAGTCGTCAAACTGCCCCAGTATTTAGGTATTTTTTTGCTGGAGTTACATTTATCTGATATTATATAGGAGATAACGACGTCATACTGATTTGAAGTTGGCTTATTTCACTCGCGCCGTTTGCTCGTGGTCATTATCCGGCATGTTGACGGTTTGCTGTGATCGGCCGGCTTTGGGCGCCGTGCCGCTCTGTCTGCAGGGGTCGTCTCCACCGTGGTTCCAGACTCGCCACACAAGCTCTTTGTCGGAGGCCTGCCCAACTATCTCAGTGACGATCAGGTACCCCGCCCTCAGTCTCTGTCGCCGGGGAGCCGACCCACAACCCTCCTGTGTTTCTGTCCCACTGCTGCACGTGGAACTCAAGCAGGCATGCACACACACGCACACGCACGCACGCACGCACGCGCACGCACATACATACATAAAATAAACACTCGTCTCTGTGTAACTGATTAGTAGGAAAAGAAAGCCTGTCAAAGTTACCTCACCGCTTAAAATTCATTACAAGATACTGGGGGGTCAAATGTCAGCATCATGTTTAAAGCTAGCTGCTGAAAATAGCCGCACATTTGAGGTTTTTTTTTTTTTTTTTTTAAAGATATTCATGGGATTTATTAAACATTTATTAGACATGTAGGTAATGAGTTGACAGTTACATTACGCTCATTGTTTATCCAGCTGTAAATTATGAAGATATTGAGACCCCGCTAATGTAAAAGGTACGTTTCCCAAAACCTCATGTTATCGACTTGCATAGTTGGAACCATTCAGTTGTTATCTAATGTTGTTAGCAAATAACCTTATTAGCAACAAAGGCTTTGGGAAACGTGCCTTACAGCTGGCGGCTTGCCAAACCAGTCACGTAGCCAGTCCCTGTGCTGCCTGTTGCTGGGTACCCTGGAATATTTGTATATCGGGTTAATTGCTGAGTGTTAGTCGGATGAATCAGCCGCGTCGTTTTGCTGCATGAAAATTTAAAATCGAGTCATCTGCGCGTCACCTAACTGACGAATACCTCCACATTGCCGTACACCTGTGTTTGCCCAATCCCAGTCCTCGGGGAACCGCCGACTGTCCACATTTTCGCTCCCTCCTAGCTCCCAGCCAATCAGGAACACCGAATACCTGGTACAGGTGTGCTGAGAGGAAGCAAAAACGTGGACTGACCGGGGGGGTACCCCCGAGGACTGGGCTGGGAAACACTACCATAGACTGTGCTTGAAATGTGGGGGAGATCGACCAAGTCCCCAAACGCTTCAGTATTCGCAGACGTGCCGTGTCTCACGTCCATGTCCGCACACTGAGAACGATGACTTCACATCCCGTTAACAGCGATGGGGAGCTGCGGAAGAATCGTTCCCTACATTGCTGTGTCGCTCGAAAGGCAGAAAATACTTCGGACCTTTTTCCCGGTGAACGATTATCAGCTTCACTGGAGTTTTCACATCGTGCCCCATGCCCTATTCTGTTATGACGTCAGTGATGGATAATATTACCATAACAACATGCACAGATGAGGTCGTCTTACTCTGAAAGTGTTGAAAGGGTCACATTTTAGACATTTTCTACTTCTCATTAGCATCTTTTATGATTTTTTTTTTTTCTTCCTATATCGCCACCCCACTGAAATCGGCCCATTATAGACATAATCCATACAGGCATTTAATAGTTTACCTATTTATTTTGCAAAAGTTAATCGCAAAACGTTTTGCGTCCACCCCTGCATTGTAACATTTTGAGCTCCGGTGTCCCACTCACTTTAGCCTAAACTGTTAAAAATGGCAAGACTCAGCCCACAAGATAGTGATCGCGGTTTCAGTGAAAGGTAAGTGAGAAGTGCAGTCAGTTTGTTTTTCTTTGATTTTTTTCCTCCTTTTCGGATTGTCATCGTAATCTTTCTTATCCAGTGTGAGTCACATGTAATCCAAGTCAAGAGGAAGGCTGTACCAAAGCAGCACTGGGGGGAGAGAGTTTGAATCCAGCAGAACTGTTAATGTATTTCACGTCAAAGCCAGTAAATGTGCCATAGACAGGTGAAATGGAAACCGCTGCTTGTATCCTGGTGTTTACATTTTTTTTGCAGTCCCTGCTACCGCTTTGATACTTACAGCTCTTTCATTTTTGTTCCCCACTTTGTCCCCAGCTAGGGGCCTGTAAGATCGTTAAGTCTTCGCTCATAATTTGTTCAGTAGTACTGACCTACTGCTGCCATGCCAACATGTAACACAAGGCAAGTAAGACATTCCGTCCCTCGCACGGATATCCTCCCTGTCGACGGCCTGCCCCTGTGGGGGGGCTCTGTCCTGGAGTGCTCTTAAGCATATGGGGTCCTTTTTTTGGGGGTTGAAGGCTGGGGAGAGACTTATTATGCTGATCACAGGGTATAAATTTGATTTTTTTTTTTTTTGCCCCTAAGAGAAGGTAGGAGGTAGCGCCCTCTTGTGGCTGCCAGTGTCCCAGGTGACTCCTTTCTGAAGTCAGTGGTTAATGCGGCTTTACAGTAGATTCCTGTAGAATAAGTGAGGAATGATGTTAGCAGAGCTATTTCGTCCTGTTTGGCTTCAAGCCGTGGCCCCTTTAGCAGGACCCTGTGGCGGCTCTTAGCTTTACCTGTGAGTTTATCTCCTGTAGGCTTTGTCCCTCTAATTAACTGCACCAATGTGGTTCTTGGTTTTAAGAACAGGAAGTCAGTGATTCGGCTGGGTTTGTGTTCTGCCGAGTCGCCCCCCCCCCCTCCACATTGTATACATGGAACACTTAACATATAATTAGCTGTTTTTATTTAGTTTTTTTTTTATATACCATCTAGCTTAATTATTGTGGCCCTTAAAATCAGATGCAACTCGGTCCATATTTCAAAATTCGTAGTTGGAATTATCAGAGAACTTGATTAGGAATTCAGTTGTGTTGTATATGCTGTAGGATGGGGGGGGGGGGGGAATCTGTGTTATCATTCATTGACAAGAATCAAAATAGTTACTTTTGTACGCTCCCAGTAAGTAAGTCATGCAGAAAGGGCACAGGGGGCTTTGAGCTCTAGTGTTGCACCGTAATGTCGAGCCACTTGTCATAAAGCCATTTTCCTGATGTCTTCACTGTTTCCTCATGTCGTTTTGCAAAGTTTAACATGCTGCTTCTCCCACAGTTAAGATTAGCATTTCTAGCGAGGCGCCGTGCCTGGACTGTCGGGCTAATCGCCCCCCCGCGTCTCCTCCTCTTGCCCAGGTGAAGGAACTCTTGACGTCGTTCGGACCTCTTAAGGCCTTCAACCTTGTGAAGGACAGTGCCACGTCACTGTCTAAGGGTTATGCTTTCTGTGAATACGTGGACATCAGTGCCACTGACCAGGTGCGTGAGGTGGGGCAGCAGCTGGAAGGTCTGGGGTGACTCGGGGCTTCCGGATGGAATTGCTGACGCTTGTGTGGGATGCATCCCGCAGGCCGTGGCTGGACTCAATGGCATGCAGCTCGGAGACAAGAAGCTCATCGTCCAGCGGGCAAGCGTGGGGGCTAAGAATGCCAACGCTGTGAGTATTTGCCCTCGGCTGCCGCCTTTCTGATGTCCTAAACCCAACTTGGTTCCTGGGTGCCTCCCAGGAAGCTTAATGCCCCTATTTCTTGGGTTTATTTGGGTCCATGTAAATTTCTCGCTGTTACTCGAGACGATTGGACGATCAGGGGGTATCTGACACTCTTGTCGCCCCCCGGGACAGACGGCCATCATCGAGACGCCGGTGACGCTGCAGGTTCCAGGGCTGCAGCGGCTGCAGAGCTCCGGCATGCCCACGGAGGTGCTGTGCCTCCTCAACATGGTCATGCCCGAGGAGCTGGTGGACGACGAGGACTACGAGGAGATCCTGGAGGACATCCGGGAGGAGTGTTGCAAGTACGGCAACGTGCGCTCCATCGAGATTCCGCGGCCCGTCGATAGCGTGGAGGTGCCTGGCTGTGGCAAGGTGGGACCCGTACTCTCCTGTACCAGTGGCAAAAAGAAGACCTCTGTAGGCACTAAACACAGGCTCATGGGAGCATTTCTTGCACAAAAGTGTTTTGAAAACGGAATAATTTTTTGTGTAAGAAAAACAATCAGATTGGTTCAGATAGGCGACGGACAATCTGATTGGTTCAGATAGGCGACGGACAATCTGATTGGTTCAGATAGGCGACGGACAATCTGATTGGTTCAGATAGGCGACGGACAATCTGATTGGCTCAGATAGGCGACGGACAATCTGATTGGCTCAGATAGGCGACGGACAATCTGATTGGCTCAGATAGGCGACGGACAATCTGATTGGCTCAGATAGGCGACGGACAATCTGGCTCAGATAGGCGACGGACAATCTGATTGGCTCAGATAGGCGACGGACAATCTGATTGGTTCAGATAGGCGACGGACAATCTGATTGGTTCAGATAGGCGACGGACAATCTGATTGGTTCAGATAGGCGACGGACAATCTGATTGGTTCAGATAGGCGACGGACAATCTGATTGGTTCAGATAGGCGACGGACAATCTGATTGGTTCAGATAGGCGACGGACAATCTGATTGGTTCAGATAGGCGACGGACAATCTGATTGGTTCAGATAGGCGACGGACAATCTGATTGTTTCAGATAGGCGACGGACAATCTGATTGGTTCAGATAGGCGACGGACAATCTGATTGGCTCAGATAGGCGACGGACAATCTGATTGGCTCAGATAGGCGACGGACAATCTGATTGGCTCAGATAGGCGACGGACAATCTGATTGGCTCAGATAGGCGACGGACAATCTGATTGGCTCAGATAGGCGACGGACAATCTGATTGGCTCAGATAGGCGACGGACAATCTGATTGGCTCAGATAGGCGACGGACAATCTGATTGGCTCAGATAGGCGACGGACAATCTGATTGGCTCAGATAGGCGACGGACAATCTGATTGGCTCAGATAGGCGACGGACAATCTGATTGGCTCAGATAGGCGACGGACAATCTGATTGGCTCAGATAGGCGACGGACAATCTGATTGGCTCAGATAGGCGACGGACAATCTGATTGGCTCAGATAGGCGACGGACAATCTGATTGGCTCAGATAGGCGACGGACAATCTGATTGGCTCAGATAGGCGACGGACAATCTGATTGGCTCAGATAGGCGACGGACAATCTGATTGGCTCAGATAGGCGACGGACAATCTGATTGGCTCAGATAGGCGACGGACAATCTGATTGGTTCAGATAGGCGACGGACAATCTGATTGGTTCAGATAGGCGACGGACAATCTGATTGGTTCAGATAGGCGACGGACAATCTGATTGGCTCAGATAGGCGACGGACAATCTGATTGGCTCAGATAGGCGACGGACAATCTGATTGGCTCAGATAGGCGACGGACAATCTGATTGGCTCAGATAGGCGACGGACAATCTGATTGGCTCAGATAGGCGACGGACAATCTGATTGGCTCAGATAGGCGACGGACAATCTGATTGGCTCAGATAGGCGACGGACAATCTGATTGGCTCAGATAGGCGACGGACAATCTGATTGGCTCAGATAGGCGACGGACAATCTGATTGGCTCAGATAGGCGACGGACAATCTGATTGGCTCAGATAGGCGACGGACAATCTGATTGGCTCAGATAGGCGACGGACAATCTGATTGGCTCAGATAGGCGACGGACAATCTGATTGGCTCAGATAGGCGACGGACAATCTGATTGGCTCAGATAGGCGACGGACAATCTGATTGGCTCAGATAGGCGACGGACAATCTGATTGGCTCAGATAGGCGACGGACAATCTGATTGGCTCAGATAGGCGACGGACAATCTGATTGGCTCAGATAGGCGACGGACAATCTGATTGGCTCAGATAGGCGACGGACAATCTGATTGGCTCAGATAGGCGACGGACAATCTGATTGGCTCAGATAGGCGACGGACAATCTGATTGGCTCAGATAGGCGACGGACAATCTGATTGGCTCAGATAGGCGACGGACAATCTGATTGGCTCAGATAGGCGACGGACAATCTGATTGGCTCAGATAGGCGACGGACAATCTGATTGGCTCAGATAGGCGACGGACAATCTGATTGGCTCAGATAGGCGACGGACAATCTGATTGGCTCAGATAGGCGACGGACAATCTGATTGGCTCAGATAGGCGACGGACAATCTGATTGACTCAGATAGGCGACGGACAATCTGATTGGCTCAGATAGGCGACGGACAATCTGATTGGCTCAGATAGGCGACGGACAATCTGATTGGCTCAGATAGGCGACGGACAATCTGATTGGCTCAGATAGGCGACGGACAATCTGATTGGCTCAGATAGGCGACGGACAATCTGATTGGCTCAGATAGGCGACGGACAATCTGATTGGCTCAGATAGGCGACGGACAATCTGATTGGCTCAGATAGGCGACGGACAATCTGATTGGCTCAGATAGGCGACGGACAATCTGATTGGCTCAGATAGGCGACGGACAATCTGATTGGCTCAGATAGGCGACGGACAATCTGATTGGCTCAGATAGGCGACGGACAATCTGATTGGCTCAGATTGGCGACGGACAATCTGATTGGCTCAGATTGGCGACGGACAATCTGATTGGCTCAGATTGGCGACGGACAATCTGATTGGCTCAGATAGGCGACGGACAATCTGATTGGCTCAGATAGGCGACGGACAATCTGATTGGCTCAGATAGGCGACGGACAATCTGATTGGCTCAGATAGGCGACGGACAATCTGATTGGCTCAGATAGGCGACGGACAATCTGATTGGTTCAGATAGGCGACGGACAATCTGATTGGTTCAGATAGGCGACGGACAATCTGATTGGCTCAGATAGGCGACGGACAATCTGATTGGCTCAGATAGGCGACGGACAATCTGATTGGCTCAGATAGGCGACGGACAATCTGATTGGCTCAGATAGGCGACGGACAATCTGAGCCAATCAGATTGTCCGTCGCCTATCTGAGCCAATCAGATTGTCCGTCGCCTATCTGAGCCAATCAGATTGTCCGTCGCCTATCTGAGCCAATCAGATTGTCCGTCGCCTATCTGAGCCAATCAGATTGTCCGTCGCCTATCTGAGCCAATCAGATTGTCCGTCGCCTATCTGAGCCAATCAGATTGTCCGTCGCCTATCTGAGCCAATCAGATTGTCCGTCGCCTATCTGAACCAATCAGATTGTCCGTCGCCTATCTGAACCAATTTTTTGTGTTTGTGAAAACGGGTCTTTAATCGGGGAAACGGAGCGGGTAGAGCAGGACGGAACGCAGGCATTGACAAACTACAATGACGGACAGGGCAAACAGGTAAGACCAGGACTTAAAATAGGTCATGACTAATCAAAGTAATCGGGCAAAGCAGGAGACGATCAGGGAAGCACACGTGGGTAATCAGGGGGCGTGGCACACACGAGGAGCGGACAAGCCGGGCATATATGTATATCTATATAAAACCTCATTAATGAGGGACAGGGAACAGAACGGACAGACAGAACTGGCACAGGGGAAGGAGCCAGGACAAGACTTGACATAAGACAGGAAAGGCAGAGAAACAGATCAGAAAGGGGGACACGGAGGGAACAGGCAGGACAAAAGGACCGGGAGTGAACGAAGGGAACATCGGGGAAAGAGGAGCAGAAGCCAGAGGGACGAGGGACAAAGAGAGGAGGGACAGAGACAGGAGGAACAAAGCGAGGGGGAGCAGAGGCAGGAGGGACAAAGACGGGAGGCCAGGGAGAGAAGGAGGGGGAACCAAGAGGAGCCCGAGGGAGACCCAGCGGGCGACGGGAGGCAGCCGGAAGGGCTGCAGGCGGCCGGGAGGCCGGAGCCGGAGGGGCCGAGGAGATGGGGTGAGGGACAGACGCAGGGACGAAGGAGGGAGTCGGAGGGGAGACCAGGGAAGGGGACGAAGGAGCTGGAAGGGACCCTGGCGAGGGCAAGGAGAGAGGGGGAGCCGCAGCAGACGGCGACGTCCTCCGACACGCCAGAGCGGGAGGACCAGCAGGCGAATGAGGAGCCGCCGTCGGGGGGCCCGCAGGCAACCGATAAGACGCCGGAGGAGGGACCGAGGCAGGGCGACGAGGCCGCGGAGGGGGACCCGCAGACGACAGCCGACCCGGAGGGCCAGGACCCGCAGGCGCCGACCAAGCCCTAGCGCCGGCGAGGGAGGGCGAGCCAGGGGGCTGGGCGGGTGGGACCCCAGCCGTGCGTCTGTGTCCTCTCCCCTTATGGGACACAGACATAAGGACCCGTGGCCGGGGTCGGGCTCGTCGGGGTGAGGGTACCAGAGTCACAGGGGGAGAAGGGACTGGAGTGGGGCCAGGGACTGGAGCTGCAGGCTGCAGAGGGGGCGCCTGCCCGGGAGCTGCAGGCAGGGAAAGCGCCTCGGACGTGGGCGCGGTAGCTGCAGGCAGCGGAGACGGCTGCTCGGGCTCTGGGGCCGCAGGGGGCACTTATTTTATTATATAAAATAAGTGTCACACAACCGGAGTGACATGCCTTGCCTGCTTGTGGGATGAGGAAGACTCAGGGACTGGAAATGGGATTAAAACTGAAGATGTGCTCATTCCTTTGTGTATTTACAAATTTTCCTTCCGTCAGACATGAGGAGTTTGCTGCTATATTTGGCACTAATAGAGATTCTGATGCTGCTATTTTTATTGTCTATTAGTTTGTTATTATTTACAAGTTCTTTTGTGTTTTTGCATTTTTCTCTTCTGGTTAATTAACTGCTGTCTGATTGCTGTGAAGTATGAGTGTGGTGAGTAAGACTCAGGGACTGGAAGTGGGATTACAACTGAAGATAACATGCTTATTCCTTTTTGTATTGTTTACAAATTTCCTTCCGTCAAACATGAGGAGTTTGCTGCTATATTGTGCACTAACAGAGATTCTGATGCTGCTATTTTTATTGTTTATAAATGTGTTATTGTTTCCAAGTTGAGTATTCAATAAATGCTAAATTGAGAAATTTTGTGTATCGTTTGTTATTATTAGTGTGATATTTTACCATGCAAATAGAGGGGAAAACGTCCAATTATCGGCCAAAAAAAATCAGCAGCATATATCGGCCATCGCCTGACCCTGACTCCTAAATATCGGCATCGGCTATTGAAAAACCCATATCGGTCGACCTCTAGTAACAGTACATTCTGTCCAATTCATCCATCGAGTTAAGTCACACACCCACTTGAGGGGGCACTCCGGCAGACGTGAGGATGGGGATGTTCTTTCCGCTATAACATCCACTGCAGAAGTACATCTCGCTCCTGTTCACAGGGCTTACTTCAATGATGAAGCAGGGCTGGTTGTCTGGACAAGTGAAGTTGTCCTGCTGCTGGGTCTCGGTGCCGTTTTTCCACCTAAGCTTGAAGGTGGAAATGTGTTCCAACTTGGTCCCTGGGACTGCAGCATAGCCAAACATCGCGAGCAGCGTCGGCCACACCCACCACCAGAACCATCACACCGTCCTATACACATAAAGAAGAACTAAAACATAGAGTGTTGTGACAATCTATGCGTTAATGTTTGGCAGCATAGGTGATTCGTTAAAATTATACCGAAGAATGGAAAATGTGATATTTAGAATATTTTTTGCCATTTAGTAGCTAATTTAAGCACTTACCCAATGCCTCAATTTGTTTTAGGTCAGTAATGTCTGAGCCAAAAGAATGAATGTATGAATTTAATACAATTCACCCACTCCCACCCACACACAAATCTGAAATTCAATTTATTAAGACACTTCTTAAACATTAGTGCATTAACAAAAAAGGAAAATCTTAAGAGATTCAGTAGGATTTTCTATGTTAGACTTAAGTTAATAGTTCAATAGTTTTTATATATTTCAGTATACCAATTTGACTTTAATGTTGAAACAGATGCTAAAACATGGAATAATTTCATAACTAGAGAAACATGTTATTCACAAACACTAGCAAAGGTAGCTTATAGTTAAACTTACTTAAGTCAGCAAGTCAGGCTACAGTGTGTAAGAATTGTCGTAAACGATAATTTGTCTCAGTCTTACATGACAGAATAAGTAAACAGAAAATATAAAATGGCTGAAACAGCATCATTAACGCCAGCTACAGTAGAGGCGCAGAAAAGGTGTCATGACTGAAGTATTCCCAAACTTTGGAAGACCGCATGCGAGCCTTTTTTGCCGCGTGTTTCTCCAGAGGCTCCGGAGCTCCGCTGGTTGACGCAGCCAAGTTGGCTCATGTGCAGGGGGACAAGCGGCAAATTTCTTTTTTGCAGGGTGGTAGGTGATGTCTCATTAATATTTCTGAGAGAAGTGCTACATGATTGGCCAGTGCATGCCTTACAAAATGGTGCGGCACTGCATCCAAGCCTGCGGCACTCAGAGTCACAAATACAGTGGAAACCATTTGTAGTAATTACGTCTGTCTGGCTGATTTCCAACTAATTGATATTTGTATATTTATTACATGAATATAAGGTAATATAAGGTAATAGAAGAGGTATTTAATGGTTTTCCGTCTGAGGAATTTGCAAAAAACTGCAGTGCATGATGGGTCGGATCTAAAGGCTGCCTAACGTCCTCATCTGTAGGACGACTTACATCAAGACTAGGAAGGTGCATAATGTTCATGCCTGGTTGCGTTTGTTGGTCCAGAAAGTAATTCAATTTCGCCATGTAGGTTACGTTCTTAAAAACTGCTTGGAATATAGCCCGATTATATGCTGTGGGCCTTTTAATTTCTTTGTTTACCAGGTAGGCTACCTTCTTTAAACTGCGTTTTGTTAGACTACATATTTAGGGAGGTCTTTATAAATTTATTGTAGTCTTTATAAATATGTACATAGTTTAGCCTAACCCAGCCACTTAAGGGAGCAAGCCAGCTCAACTAGGTGTCGGTCCCAAGCCCGGATTAATGGGGAGGGTTGGCGTCAAGAAATAAAGAGACTGTATCTTCACTGCATGACTGATGTCAAAATGTGTGAAATATGTGGTTGTATAAATAAATTCATTAAAGTAGGTTAATGATTCTGTGCTGTCTAAATTGTATAGAAAATTTCTACATATAGCCAAACAAATCTCCTCCTGTTTGAAAAGGCATAGAAAAAGCAATTTAGCCACTAAAACTTTACAGTTTTTGTGAGGGACAGTCGAATTCTCTCGTTAAGTTTTTTGTGATCCTGCACCTACACTTTGCCGGCCCCAGGAGGATGGGCTCCCCCTTTGAGTTTGGTCCCTCCCAAGGTTTCTTCCTTCTTGGGAGTTTTTCCATGCTATCGGCGCCTATGGCTTACTCACTGGGGGCTTTGGGTGGGCATGATATAAAGCAAAGCATTTTCCCTTCCAGTTTCCTCCTCTGGTCCACATTGCAGGACCATCAGCCATCAGAAACAGCCCAGACAGTCTCCTTCAGCTTCTTTAGTGTCCTTGGAAGCCAAGGCAGTTTTAGATCTGAGAGGAGGTTTATCAGAAGGACACATATTACGTCGTTTGTCCTGAAATGTAACATGGGGAGGAAAAGTTAAGCGGTTTAGTCAGATTGGAGTCGTTTATTCAGCAGTGGCAGCGCCAGTGACTTAATGCTACAGGTGCTATAGGGGAGTGAGATTATTTAGAGCGGGTGCTTTAGCTTTTCAGCTTATGTAGATGCTGTATAGAAGCACACAGCACGATAAGCTACAGCATGGATAAAATATGATAAAATATGAAATTCTAACGTCTAGCTCACAGAGCCTCTATGTGTACTTTGAAGAAAAAATACACTACAAGTATGCTATAAAAACCGCAAAAATGTCTTACACAATATACAGATTTTACAGATAGTTAAAGAAAAAATGAAACCAATATTTTGGGGGTGCTGTGGGGGTACTATGGTCATTGGAGGAGGAGCTAGAGCCCCCCCCCCAAGCTTTTCCCTGGTGCTGCCACTGTTGTTCAGATTAAAAGTAACCTTGTCATTAATAAACAGTACTCTGATCAAATTTTTGCATGTACAAACACAATCAAAGTTTAACCACATGTTTAGACACAATTCACACACCTGTTACATTTCCATAATGCTAAGACTCTCTACACTTACTTCATCCACTTTCTTGTTTGGTACACAGTCAATTGATGGATGTGTAAGATTATTACCAGACCGTCTGCTGCAAACTCTACAGTTAATGAATGGCTGCAAAAACACACAGACACACAAAAACAGTATTTAAAGAGTGGTGGGCAATAAATACAGTGAGAGAAGGTGTAGTAAAGATATATCTAAAGATTTAAGGCAGAGCTGCTGGACTGCAGGGTTTAATGACACAGAACAATTTTAGAGGAAAGAGCTTCCAAAGCAGGGTCACCTTAAGGCTATATTATACAAAGCAAGTTCATCTAAAAGTATGAACAACAAATCCCGTTTAACTGAACACTGCTCTGTATTAAAATACTGTCCTCCGATCAAGCTAAGTGGTCCTGTAGTTCACTATTTAAAGAGGTAAATTTAAAGGGTAATTCACACTGCGCATCTACCCTGCTCTGACCAGATTTAATTGCCCTTTCACCACAAAACACCACACTGCCATTTAAGGCTGATTTCAACTGCCTGGTAATCCAGCCTTTAAGCCTGTAAACCTACTAAAATTTGAGAATAAGGTGATGGAACTGGCTGTTTGAGGCCACCTATCTATTTGTTACTTTATTGTTGGCTAACTTTCCTCCGCAGGGCATCAAAAAAGTTAACATGAACCTAAATTAATTTGCTAACTGATATGTCCAATGCTCACAGTCACAGTGACTCTTTACTTACCCTCTTGTCCATGAAAATACAGTCAGCCCGATGGTCTGTTGCAGTTGACTTTGGACATTTTGTTGCTCTCAAGAGAATCTCAATGTCAATGTATTCACTGCTGATCTAAATCACATAAACACGTTATATACAAAATTGCCTACAACTGTGTTAAAGGCAATATAACAAACAATAATCACCCAAAAAATGGCAAACTGTCACAGACTTGACTGCAGCAGATTCAGAGAGAAACTGTGAGAAGGTAAAATTGACCAGGGCTGAGATATACAACCATCACTTTCATTGTGAAGAGACATTAAGCATCATATGCATTGAAATTAAAACATCAAAATCAATGTGATTCTCATTAGTTCAGCTTGCAGATGATGAAAGTTTCACACTTTTGTAAACACTTTCTCAGCAGTTACCTTCGGACGGCCCTGGATGTTATAGAAATTCATGTGCTGACGGGTTCCTTGATGAGCATTTTCGACTGCGAGTTTAATGGCCGTCTTGTAGAGTGCAGGGAGACTGTGGTAATCTTGCTGGGCCTCTGTGGAGATAAGCAGAGCTCCATAAGCCAAAACCAGAACCAGCAGGCGGGTCATCTTCCTCTCAGCTTTGAAGGGAGAAGCAGGACTGAGGACACTGATCTGTGGTCCCCTTATCCAGCACGTCCAGGGGCGTGTCCTTCACCCGAAACAAACAGACCTTTGAACAACATTGGAAAACTCTTCAGGATGAATCGAGGCAGGTGGTCAAGTGGGTTTATTGTTATTTCAGCAATATACACAGTACACAGTGAAAGGAAACATTGTTCCTCCTGGACCACGGTGCAAGACAAAGAAGAAAAACAGAAACAACACAAGATGACACAAGTGCGGGCAAGATAGAACTATACAGAGTGAAAGGAGCACAAACAGAGGGAGAAAGTGCAAGATAAACACAAGAGCAACAATACAATACTACAGGACAAGACAGCGCAGTCAAGAACACAGAGTGCAGCCAGAGCTAACCTGAATAGGGGCATCAAGGTTGCCAGGCAGGCAGAGAAACAGAAAATAGAGGTCTACTTCACATACAACAACCCACAGTGGGTGTGGCAGGGAATACAACACATTACAAACTTCAAAGGCAACAACACCGTCACTGTTAACAGCAACGCCCTTTTAGCAAAGGAGCTAAACAGCTTCTTTGCTCGTCTGGAGGAACACAGAGCAGACATAGCCACACTGCCCCCTCCCCCAATCTCCAGCACTCACAGACTCCCTCTGCAGGAACACCACGCGAGAAGGCACATTGCATCTCTAGGTGTGTGGAGTTTAAGACAAGGCAAGTGATGCTACGATAATATAATTCCTTGGTAAGACCCCACCTAGAATATTGTGTGCGGGTTTGGTTACCATACCTTAAGAAGGACATTGCTGCCTTGGAAAAGGTGCAACGTAGGGCAACGAGAATGATTCCTGGTCTTAGAGGAATGTCTAATGAGGAGAGGTTAGCTGAGCTGAATCTGTTTAGCCTCGAGCAAAGGAGACTAAGGGGGGACATAATCCAGGTGTTTAAGATTCTAACAGGTCTGGATGCTGTTCAGCCAAATGGCTATTTCAATGTTAGTTTAAATACCAGAACTCGTGGCCATAAGTGGAAATTAGCTGGAGAACATTTTAAAACGAATTTGATGAAGCATTTCTGTACACAGCGTGTAGTTAGAGTATGGAATAGTCTTCCTGTTATTGTAACACAAGCTAAAACCCTGGGTTCTTTTAAATCAGAGCTAGATAAGATTTTTGAGCTATTAGCTAAGTTCTCCTCAAAGGAGCTTGATGGGCCGAATGGCCTCCTCTCATTTGTAAATCTCTTTGGTTCTTATGAGTCAGCTTACAGAGATGAGGTCCAGAAACTGATAGGTTGGAGTTCAGCAAACAATTTGGCACTAAACAGCACAAAGACAAAGGAATCACTGACTTCAGGAAGGATGGAGGCGACACTGGCCTGCCTAGATGGATGGATGGATGTTTTTATTGACATTGTAAGTACAATGAGATTTAGTTTGGAACGCGCCAGCAGCTACACAGTATATTTACAATTATATAGATTGTGAGGCATAAAATAAGGTGTGAGTAATATAACATAACGACATAATATAAGTAATCATTAATTAATCATTACAGATGGTATGAGGTGTGAACCGCTAGGCTGCTATGGCATGTTTGGTATCAAACCGATGGAAAATCACTCCAGTTTCCAAATCTGGTCAGTGGTTACCACGAAAGTGAATATATCAAAAGTTACACCAGCCTAACGAAAATCATCAATACAAGGGAAATCACTCTGGTCATAAATCTCAAAAGGACTGATACAGACCCCCTTCCGAAAGCCCGCCAAATGGATGGTCAGCCATTGGTCCAGGAGTCGAATTCCTGGTCACTCCTATTCACGAACTTTACACTATAAAACCTGGCACCTCAGAACAAAGCCAGGAGAGGAGAAACAGAAGGGAGGAGAAAACAAAAGACCATCAGCACGAAGAGAGGCAGAGAACATCAGCCCAAGAGAAGAGAAGCCCACAAGAAGCCCTCCTGAAGCCTATCAGTGAAGACCCAGCTGGACAGAGAACTGCAACCAAGCCCAAGCTTCACCAGGAGAGGGAATCAGAGGGGCTCCACTCCAACAACCGCTGCAAACACCGCGCCTCCCTGAGTGCCATCACCCATCAGCTCATCAGCCTCCGCAACCAACTGCCAAGACCCCCCCCCCCCCACTCTGCAACCAAGTAAACAAACTTCCTTTCATTTATAACAACCTAAACTCCTATTCACCTGCTATATTACTTTAGGACAGTATTTCCACAAATTGCTTGCTTTGCAGAACAGTATTTTCCCTTTTAAGGTTACTCATTTTAAATCTGGTCATTGCATTTTCATGATTACATTGTTTGTGTCCACTCCGTTATTTCGTGTTTATTGTTTGTTAGGTGTAATGTCTGTCTTATGTTAGTTATAGGAATAAATGCATGTCTTTTACACAACTTCAGCCTCCGTTCATTGAGTGCTCACAAGAATCCCTGCCTGTGCGATCTACGCTCTGAAACCTCAAATTCGCCTGAAATATCGCGAGACTCTCTCTCATTGGCCGTGAGGGGAGCTTCGCTACCGATCGTTTACATTACCTGGTGACGCAGCTCGTTGGACAAGCCTTCTATTCTAACCCAGGTTATTACGTGATACTGGTTATTAATGAGTTCCATTTAAGTCACACATTAACAGACTCACAGTGTTTCGCAATTGAGTTTGAGCCGACCATTCAGCATAAAAATTGGTTAATAATCACAAGGCACAAGGTTTAAACTTATTCTGAGCACACAATTTAAACTTTTTATGACCGAACGTGCAGTGAAGAAGCGCTACTGTGAACTGGTTGCAAAAGTCGCACTCATGGCAATCTGAAGGCATTTAAGCGGGATCATATGGGCTTATTATAGTTATTTTTATTTCTATTATTAGTAGTTATATTATTTTGTTTTATTTTCGGTGATTTCATTGTAGTTCTTTCGTATTAAACTGCAGTAAACTTTAACCCTATGTCTGACGAGATTCTCAGATGTAGCGCTTTGTTTCCAGGTTCAATTCGGACGAGTGTCTCCGTTTCTATATATCCTGGGAGAGATCTCTCTATTAGCGAACGGGAATACTTGTTATGAGGTTCTAACCTAAATTATGTTGCGCTTGGACATAAGACCGATAGCTTAGTTACCTATCAGGATCATACTCGTATGTGTGTGCCTGCTTTAGACAAAGCAAGTTTAACACAACTTTGCGCTGTGAGCCAAGTGTGTGTCATTTAGAAATTGGGAGTCTCCTGTGCTTGAGACCCACCGTGGTTAAGCACCATTTGCGACGAGATATAGTGCACTCACAATTTAAATCTGTCGCCGTAACGCGTGCGCCGTCTCGCTTCAGTAATTGTTTTAAGGGGTTTTATACTGTGCAAGGCACAGAAGAAGGCCACAAGCAGCATGCGCATGCATTAAATGTGTGTGTCACTCATCTAGCGTCGGCAACCGCCTAGCTATATCTCTACCTCTAGTGGTCAGGCATAGAACTACCACTCCATTTCGAAATTGCGCCTCTAGTGGCCAGGCATAGAACTACCACTCAATTTCGATATTGCGCCTCTAGTGGCCAGGCATAGAACTACCACTCCATTTTGATATTGCGCCCCCGGTGGTCAGGCATAGAACTACCACTCCATTTCGATATTGCGCCCCCGGTGGTCAGGCATAGAACTACCACTCCAGTTCGAAATTGCGCCTCTAGTGGTCAGGCATAGAACTACCACTCCATTTCGAAATCGCGCCTCTAGTGGTCAGGCATAGAACTACCACTCCATTTCGAAATTGGGCTTCTAGTGGTCAGGCATAGAACTACCACTCAATTTTGAAATTGCGCTTCTAGTGGCAAGCCATAGAAGTACTACTCCATTTCGAAATCGCGCCTCTAGTGGTCAGGCATAGAACTACCACTCCATTTCGATATTGCGCCCCCGGTGGTCAGGCATAGAACTACCACTCCATTTCGAAATTGCGCTTCTAGTGGTCAGGCATAGAACTACCACTCAATTTTGAAATTGCGCTTCTAGTGACAAGCCATAGAACTACTACTCCATTTCGAAATCGCGCCTCTAGTGGTCAGGCATAGAACTACTATTCCATTTCGTAATCGTGCCTCTAGTGGTCAGGCATAGAACTACCACTCCATTTCGAAATTGCGCTCCCGGTGGTCAGGCATAGAACTACCACTCCATTTCGATATTGCGCCCCCGGTGGTCAGGCATAGAAGTACCACTCCATTTCGATATTGCGCCCCCGGTGGTCAGGCATAGAACTACCACTCCAGTTCGAAATTGCGCCTCCAGTGGTCAGGCATAGAACTACCACTCCATTTCAAAATCGCGCCTCCAGTGGTCAGGCATAGAACTACAACTCCATTTCGATATTGCGCCCCCGGTGGTCAGGCATAGAACTACCACTCCATTTCGAAATTGCGCTTCTAGTGGTCAGGCATAGAACTACCACTCAATTTTGAAATTGCGCTTCTAGTGGCAAGCCATAGCAGTGCCACTCCATTGAAATTGCACCTCTAGTGGTCCGCCATAGTAGGTTAACAACATCTGAGTTGGGTCTCTGGTGGTCAACTGCGGTGATACAACACGCATAATTGGACACACAGGTTCTTGCCTGAAAGCAGGAATCAACTTCACGGACTAAATCAGTTTGATCACAATACATTAACATCCAATTAGGTTATTGTTGCATAACTAATTGATGTTTACAATTGAATAAGAAACACAATTCATTTGGTTTGATTCCCGTTTAACCTTTTTGATTTATTTTAGGTTTTATTTCACCTTATGCTTTCATTCATTCCCTCTCCCCCAACAAGGGGACTTGCATAGAAGTTCAACCACTATTAACAACAGTAAACCAGTTACGTACACAATCCCATCAGGAAGTCGTTTGGATGTGATCAGTTGAGCCCTTCGGGTGCTGGGTGCTTACCATTCGCTCTCTGTTGGTTGAGCTTGTCTGTGGCTCTGCTGTCACTGCTTGTGATCGTACAGTTTGTCAGAACCGAAGGGGAGTTCTCAGCAATTGGATGCCCAAAAGCGTGTCAGCCCGGCTACACCCACTGACTCATTACGGGCAAGGCTGACAGGTACCTCAGGCGGTCATTACAACTTTTGAGCAGGACTTCGTTTAGGGTGAGTTCTGAGAACGGCCCTAGCTTGGACTCTCACTAGGGTGGGTGATACCTGAAGGCAATTTTGCCAGCCGATAAGCTGAGCTCCACCTGGGTTGTCTCAGTTGTGCATACAGAATACGCCCTTCCAAGTTAACATTGCTGGGGATCGGGGGAGTGGAAGCCGGACTCAGGCTTGCTTGGCTGGGAGAATGATTCCTGGTCTTAGAGGAATGTTTAATGAGGAGAGGTTAGCTGAGCTGAATCTGTTTAGCCTCGAGCAAAGGAGACTAAGGGGGGACATAATCCAGGTGTTAAATCTGGTCATTGCATTACATTTTTTTTGTATCCACTCCTTTATTTCGTGTTTATTGTTTGTTAGGTGTAATGTCTGTCTTATGTTAGTTATATCCATCCATCCATTTTCCAAACTGCTTATCCTACTGGGTCGCGGGTGGTCCGGAACCTATCCCGGAATGTGGAATGGGCACGAGGCAGGGAACAATCCAGGATGGGGGGCAGCCCATCACAGGGCACACTCACACACAAATCGTGATTATATTATTGCACTATACTATATAAATAAAAAGTAAACTTAATACCAGTTGTGGTAATAAAGTGCACAGAGAGTAAGAGAGAGTAGGGTTTCACATAAACGTATGTTCATTAGCATTTAGTATTCTGATGGCTTTGGGGTTAGAAGCTCTTATTAAATCTGGTTGTTCTGCAATGCATACTGCGGTAACGTTTACCAGAGGGCAGAAGTTCAAACATCTCATGTGCTGGGTGCGTGGGATCTTTTTTAAATATAATTATGCATATGTAGAACTAGGGATATGATCCTGTTAAGTATGATAGTTCTGTCTCATTATTGCAGGATCGACATCCATAGTAACTGTGGTGATCTATCCATTTGTGTGCATGTCTGTGTGTGTGTGTGCGAGCGGGTATACCTATCCTACCCCATAGCGTGATAAATACCTGTTTTTTTTTTCCCTTATGGGGACCACGAAACTGAAAACCAGGAAAACTCTATTTTATAAAAATCTGTGACTGCTGTGGAAAAACTAAAAATGCAAAACCTCTTTTATTTTGCTTGGTTACTTATGGTTATGGTTAGGGCAGGGTGGGGGTTAAGATTGTCATAGTTAGCGTTAGCATTTATCCAATAGAAGTCAATGAGCGGGCCCCATAAGGATAGGTATACCCTATGTGTGTGCATGTGTGTGTTTGTCCCATATTGCCTGGGCTTCAGGATACCTCATAACCCGGAACTTCATCAGAAGTAGTTAGAAAATGGATGAATGGATGGATGGATGGATGGATGGATGGATGGACAGATCAATAAAAGTACAGAACATCCATTTTACAAAGAACCATCAACACTAAATGTATGCACTGGTCATGCTCCTGGAAATTAAACTTTTCTGAAAAGCAGCATGTTCATAAATTAGCTGCTGTTATACCTTGGGGGAACAAATGCAGATGAAATTGTAAAACAAACTGCAGTGGCAAAACAGTTCTGGCTGCCTGTGCTGCCCTGCCTGCCCGCCCTCCTGCCCATTACGTCCTGCCTGTGCCACCCTCCTGCCTGCCCTCCTGCCTGTTTACGTCTTTCCTGTGTGCCCTGCTGCCAGTTATTCTGTATTTACATCCGGACTTAACTAATTGAACCATATAAACCATATAAATCAGGACTTTGTTAACCTGACTTCTGCCCTGTGGAGGATGGGCTCCCCCTTTCACTCTGGTTCCTCCAAAGGTTTCTTACTATGACTGAGTTTATCCTTGCCAATGTCGCTTTCTAATTTTTCAGGCTAGATCTTGCTCACTGGGACAATTGGGCAGGGACAAAGTAAAGTGCTTTGAGACAATGTAAGGCTATGAAAATGTACTATACAAAATAAAGTGAATTGACTTGAGTAATGTGGCACAAAGCAACCCTTCTTTGCCACAGGAAATGTCTGGTGCAATTTCTTTTTTAATTGTACATGTCAATTGCATAATACCCTAAACTAATTCATTATTATTTCTATTATTATCATCATCATCAGTATTTCATTAGTATTCCATGGTATTTAGATTTTTCAGGAATCAGTGTGTGTACTGTATACTTTTTAATTTATTTGCACTATGTGTAGTGTCTCTGCAGCTGTATATACTTGCTGCATTATGCACAAGAACTTCCCTCAGGCATCAGTATAGTTAATCAAATGTAATATTTCTTGCTTGTTTATTAAGTTGTTTTAGGTATTTTGTGTGTTCCACTTAATTTAGTGTAATTAGTCCTAGTTGACTCAGGTTTAGTTAGATTTTTCCTTCTGTTGTTCCTCTGCATCATGCTACTGTCATAAAATTTCAATGTCTTACCTAACTTAAGAGTTTTGTGCATTGTGTTTTGGAGAGAAAGAAATCATTACTTTTTTTCTTTAGATTCATCCACTGATTCTATCACCTATGACACATTCCCCCTGAATATTTGTTTGTTTATTTATGTATTTGCTTGGGGGATGGAATTAACAAACAGAAATAACTGAATGAATCAGGGTAGTGAAAAACATTTATAAACTTATCATTTTGGTATTGGTACGATCCTGTTCTGGTTAGTTAGCCGAGGGAGTAAATCATCCGGAGTTTCATCTCTCAATCTCCTCCTACACCCACTCAGCATCACAGTATGGACTCCCCAATGCAACTGATCTGCACGTATTTGTACTCTGGGAGGAAATTGAAGCCCCCATAGGAAAAACTCAAAGCCTACAGACATATGCACAAAACCAGGGGACATGCTCAGTTCTGCAGGCCTGGAAGTGTGAGAGAAGGCTATTTATTGAGTTTCCCCTCTGCCCCTGGTAAAGATGAAACATGCACAAGTCATTAAACACACATATACTTACATGAAAGTCTGACTGATACTGGAGCTTCCAGTGCCCGTAAACCAGGTACTGGGGTACTCCATTTCCTTCTTGATAATTAGCGCCATTGAAAAAAAAAACGGTGCCTTTCCTAATATTAACTGACTCTCAGACAAATGTACTGCTTGAAGACCCTGCCACTATTCGCATTTTCCAGCAGGAGTCACAAATCTTCATTGCATTCAGTTTATTCTCAGATGAGCTCATGCATGTTTCTATGTGCATCTTTACACTTAAACAAATACAGCTAACCTCTGTTGTTATATTCCATATATATTTGTCGTGACTGGCCTTTTTTCTCAAATGATGGATTTCTGAAACTAAAACTGACAGTATTCTAAAATATTTATATTGCCACATCATCGACACATGTTCTAATATGACATAGCATTCCCCTGGACCATAGTGCGACTTAGAGACAAGATATAACATGCCCTTCACGGTAAAACACTAGATAGGTGCAACACTTAATGTCAACGTTGTCAATGTCAATGTTGACTTAATGTCAACGTTAAATTCATGGATTCGCAAATTAAGTAACACGGTTACAGTACAAAAACGAGCAGAGCTGTGTATGGCATGACTATCTCGCGGCGGCGACAAAATATGCTTATCCTTCTAATTATTCAGAAGAAAATATATTTGCAAGCACAGCCGTTCACGGCTTCCGTACAAAAAGCTGTCACTACGCTACAGGAAGAATACACGACCAATATAGGATTTACACAAGTCTGCTTCTTTTGTTTTATTTAGTAACAACTTTCACAAAAATTGACAGCAATACTGCTAAAAGTGCAGATCTGTTGCCAAATTAAATAAACAAAGAAATTAATCATAAAAATATTCAAAGTATATACAGCCAGGGGCGCCGCTAGCAATTTTGGGCCCTATGACAAAATATGAGGTTGGGCCCCCCTACCACACCCATTCAGATCTCTGGGGGCCCCTAAAGGGCGTGGGCCCTTAGAATTGTCCCAACTTTCCCCCCCTTAGCGGCGCCCCTGTATACAGCTAACCATTTCCAATCGAAAAGTACATACAAGTCTCCAATATAAGTTATACAATGGAGCGCAGATAAAACTTTTAAATAGTAATTAACCAAACTATATAAAGAATACAAGTTTGAATACAGGTAATTTGTATAAATTTTACTGTGTTCAGACTGAAAAATCAGCACCAGCCTTACACACATTGCAGTTCTGCTTTTTTCTTCTTTTAGCATAATTACCCGTTTCACGTTCACGAGGCAGAAGATCCCTGCAAATGTGAAAATTCACAAGTAACAGGCACCATTAACCTCAAGCCATAACAGTCTGCTAGCCTGAACAATAGCAAACTCTATGTATTACCAATTATTACGCAGGTTGTCACTTTATCAAATCATGACTGTTACTAAGAAGTGGGAGTGAAACGCGTGTCACGAGATCTCGCGATATTACAACATGACGAGATTTCTCGTTGGAGCGAAAAGCCGTTTCACGAATGCGCTGCAAATGAGCTGCTGTAAATATGTCGGCATCTGACTAAATTACTATAGTAGATACCCCAGACACTTTTGAATCTTTTGTGTGTCAGCATTTCGGGTGCCCGGCGGAAAATATAAATGGCGAAAGGGAGACAGACAAAACACGAACCATCTGTAAGGACTGTAGAAAGCTAATGCCGCACACAGCGGCTAATGCTACTACTAACTACTATGCAAAGCCATTTGCAGCACCATCATAGCTCTTTATTTAAATTCACTGCACCGGTGAAGAAAACATTTTTAAAAAAATGTTATGTTTATTATTGGGTGCTTTCCACTTCATGCACCCACATACAGCGCTAGCTTAAAGCAATGCATTCTGGTCCTGACGCAATGCATCATGGTTATATTTTTTATCGCCCGTTGCATTACGTCACCATGTCACATGGTACCAAAACTCCGCGAGAGCAAGACACATCAGGCAGCACCTCTTAGCAGGCTGCACAGGCTGGATCCGCCTCCATTACGACACAACTTTGCCCTTATTGGCTTAAGATTTTAGTTACATACATGACGTTTGTATATCTGCTATTTCTCCCGAGAAGCAGGTAAAGCGGTAACTGCTTTTCAATTAATTTACTTGGTAAAATTAAATTTAAATAAATGATATGAATATTGTAATAGTACTCGTGAGCTTTGTTTGTTGTTAGTTACTATAATGTTGCGCTGCTTTATTTGTTTAATCGTCTTGTCTGTGAAGACATTCAAGTTAATCAAATAAGAACTGCACTGTACACTGTACATGACCATAAAAACTTTGAATCCTTGAAATAAATGTTTTTGATCTTTTCCTTGGCAGTTATCTTTTTACACAGGGCCTCTATGTACACAATAGTTATTTTTTTCACGACTAACAGTATGGATCAGGAGTTGGTTATTGTAAAAGAAGTAATGTGCATGCAGGTGATATTTGTATAGATTTATATTTACCCCTAGGTGATAAGTTTGACAGTCATTTCTTTTACCGTTTGGCCTCTCGGTTGAACATAATAGTGGCGCGAGCAGCTCCACTTGGTTTTTTAAAAATACTCAGCCATGAACTTTTGGTGAACTCAGGTGAATCCCTTCCTTCAGTAGTAAACCTTGGTAGTTTCAGCCGTTTACACATTGTCTCACTAAAAGGTTGATAATATATTTGTCCTTTTACATAGTGATAAAATATACGCGATAAAAATGTGAATATTCATAGATTCAGGACTAACAAAGTAGCTAACAGAAACTCAGACTAACAAAAGGTGCAAATACATACTCAGTTGGTTCCATTGTGTTGATTACATTATAATGTTTACATTGTAATGATTATATCATGGATATTTGGCATACTTTTTATAAAATCGTAATTCTTATATTCTGCGTTATATAGTGCTAAATAATATTCCATAGATGGATGGACTTTATTAATCCCCGTGGGGAAATTGTGTTTTTTATGTCTCCCTCAACTTACTCTTTGTGGAGTAAGTTGTCCGCGAAGTGCAGCTACCTGTTGGGGCGCCCAGGGAGCTGGGGGTTAAGGGCCTTGCTCAAGGACCCACAGACGTGCTGAGGCTGGGTTAGTTTCAACTGGTGACCTCATTACAGGCACAAGGACTGACCCCTGCCCCCCAACTGTGTATGAGTAGCATTTATGCTGTTTCTTGAGTGTGAGCTAGTACATAAACCAGCTAGTGCTCACCATTGCAAAAATACTCTAGCTTTCTGTCATACACATTTTTTTATTTTCTTACATTGTCCGTTTTTGTTCATAGTCTGTAATATTCTGAATAACGACAATGTAGAGGAAAAACAGATTAAATTCTCCTTGTTTGTAATTTCCCCATGTAATCCACTGCCTTGTGGTAAGAGGTGCAAAAGTCAGACGCGTTGAATGATGAGGATACGATATTGAGTTTAGTTCTTGAGAGGATTTATTCATATGATATTTTAACACACAGTACTTTGAACTGGTTTGTTTGGCGCAAAAGGGCCGATATGCAGACACCATCACACATGGCAAATACGGTCAATGACTGTTTCACTTTGCACCTTCAGCCCTGAGCCGCGTAATCTCAGCACCTTTAATAACAACCATTGCTGCCTCCTACAGGTGGGAATACACTTAGACAATAGTAAATATCACTAAGGCAGGCAAGTACCTCTCGTTTCAAGTGTTGCAATACTATATAACATTATATTATAAACAATAAATACGAATAAATAAAAACATTAAACAAATAAACATAATCAATAATATTCATGAATAATTATGCTTAATATACAAATAAAAGAATAGCTCCTGCAGATGATTTCAGATAACTACTGGAACAATGAGTTCTGGAGGGGAGCAAGCTCTGTTACATGCTATAGAAATGTTGATCTGATTCCTTTCATTATCAGATTGTTACCACTGTTAAAAACCACAGATATTGTATTCTGATTGTATGCATTTCCTTATTAGGGCATGTCAGTTACTTCTGTTAAAAAATCCGTTTATTCTGACGTCGTAAATTTCCTGATCAGAGTTTACCCTCTTTAAAGTGATGGAGGTCCACTTGTGCCAAAGATACATCGATATGCATATGAGATTTCGTTTGTGCCAAAAATATGTAAATAGCACACAGTCCATGTCGACTGAGCATGTGACAAAGAATTTTTCTGTGACAATTCTATTTTGTCAATGAGTTTGTCTGTGGAGCCCCTGAAGGGACCTAATGGTGTCCGCTAATTAGATACCCAGAAATAAACTGTGTGGCTCCTGCCCAAGCATTGCTGCCCAAACAGCAGCTTCCTCCTTATGCCACCGAGGGAGGAGTAGCCAGTGGTTCCCCTGCCCCTTCCCCTCTCCCCCCTGCAGACGAGGATCATAACCATTCAGCACCCGACTCTACCTCCTTCTCGGTGAAGAAGTGCCGTGGCGAAACACTCAGGCAGCAGGACGAGGTAGCAGAAATTCTTGCCCCTATGTTGGTATGTCCAAATCCTCAAGGGGGAGATAAGGTTTGCTCATCTGACACTGTAGATGAAGGAGTTGAACATAAGAACATAAGAACTATACAAACGAGACGAGGCCATTCGGCCCATCAAGCTCGCTTGGGGAGAACTAAACTAATAGCTCAGAGTCGTTAAAATCTTATCTAGCTCTGATTTAAAGGAACCCAAGGATTCAGCTTGCACTACATTATCAGGAAGACTATTCCATACTCTACACGCTGCGTAAAGAAGTGCTTCCTTAAATCCAGCTTGAAATGTTCTCCCGCTAATTTCCACCTATGGCCACGAGTTCGTGTATTTAAACTAATGCTGAAGTAACTATTTGGTTGAACAGCATCCAAACCTGTTAGAATCTTATATACCTGGATCATGTCCCCCCTCAATCTCCTTTGCTTGAGACTGAACAGATTTAGCTCAAGTAACCGTTCCTCGTATGACATTCCTCTAAGACCAGGAATCATTTTTGTGGCCCTACGCTGCACCTTTTCTAAGGCCACAATGTCCTTTTTAAGATATGGTGACCAAACCTGCACACAATATTCTAGGTGAGGTCTCACCAAGGAATTGTATAATCTTAGCATTACCTCCCTTGACTTAAACTCCACACACCTGGAGATATACCCCAACATCCTATTGGCCTTTTTTATTGCTTCCCCACACTGGCGAGAATGGGACATGGAAGCATCAACATACACACCAAGGTCTTTCTCATGATCAGCTACCTTTATTTCAGTGACACCCATGAAATACCTGTACTTTATATTTCTGCTCCCTAGATGGAGTACCTTATATTTATCGACGTTAAATTTCATCTGCCAGGTATCGGCCCAGTCACTAATTAAATCAAGATCCCGCTGTAGCTGCTGAGCCACTAATTCAGTATCTGCTACACCACCCACCTTGGTGTCATCTGCAAATTTCACCAGTTTACTGTATATATTGGTATCCATATCATTTATGTAAATTAGGAACA
>NW_026042825.1:0-91552 GCF_023856365.1 Brienomyrus brachyistius
ATATTATATTTTATATAATTTATATTATTTTATATTTCCTGTCTTAAAATGTAAGGGATACTGGAGCCTCCCGTTTTGGCCGGGAAACTACCGTATTTTACTTCTCTTTCCCGCCGTCCTCCCGTATTAGTATTTTCCCGTAAATCTCCCTTATATTATATAGTTGCTGGATAGTGTAGTGGTAAGATCGCCGCCTTTCACACGGGAGACCGGGGTTCGAATCCCGGTTGTGGCCAAAAATATATTTTATATATTTTATATATTTATATTTATATTTAAAAGCCTGAGGCGACAGTGGCAAGGAAACTCCCTCTAGCAGGAAGAAACCTTGAGTGGAACCTAGACTCAGAAGGGGACCCCATCCTCCTCTGGGCGACCAAGGAGCATGAAACTGCATTTACATTGACATTCATTAGAGTTCATATAGTTATAAAGTCCCAGTTGGTTTCATGTAGTTATATCCAGGAGTCCAGGTGCGGGTTCACACGGTGTAGTCGGCTCGGTATCAGCTCGAAAAAGAGAAGATGGAGAAGAGTTATTGCCCTACACCTAACCGGCAGGACTAAAGCAACTATGACAGCCTGCCTAAAAGAGTGACCTGGAAGGAAGCACAGGCATGAGGGTTTACAGAGGTTTTGGCGTCAAGCCACCTCCCATCCACAGCTTAAGTGATCGGCGAGAGTGGCAGGACGACAGCACCAATCCCCCCTTTCCCCTTCAATCTCAAATAACTATGAACCTCCAGATTTCCCATTCACCTTAGAAAAGAAGATTTAACTATCCAAAAGACTGGCGAAAGAGGTACATCTTAAGCCTTGACTTAAAAGCAGAGATTGTGTCTGAGTTCCGAACACTAATAGGAAGTTTATTCCATAGCTGTGGTGCTTTATGAGCAAATGCTCTTCCCCCAAAGGTAATGTTCTTTATTCTGGGTACGGATAGAATACCTCCATCTCGTCATCTAAGTGTATGATTCGGAACGCAAATGAGGTCACTCACATACTGCGGTGCAAGACCATTTACAGCTTTATAGGTTAAGAGCAGTGTTTTGTAGTCAACACGAAATCTAACTGGCAGCCAGTGCAGTGAAGATAAAATTGGGGTAATATGATTATATGTTTTAGTTTAACTATTGCTAGTAGCGGTTCAATCAATGCTGGGAGCATCGCTGAATAATTTTGATGGAACAGGTTCTAGCATACAAGTAGATGAATTTGAAGATAAAATTAAGTACATCAGTTCTGACTGGTTAACCAATATTCAATATTCAAAATGTTCTGTTTAATTGAGCATATTTTTGGTCAAAAAGTTTCATAAAGTCGTCACTGGAAAATAACCAGTGGTCTGGTTATTAGTCAGCTTGGACACCATAGTAAATAGGAATCTAGGATTATTTTTGTTTATTTCAATTAGTTCTGATAGATACTAGATGATTTGGCGGCACTAAGAGCCTTTTTGTAGCTACCCATAGCCTCTTTCCATGCTAGTTCGAACACCACTAGTTTAGTATGATGCCACTTACATTCTGTAAGGACATAAAACTTATAGGTCCTGCAGGCCCCAACTCTGATCAGCCTGCATCAGTCTATTTCAGAGCTCCGCTGGCCCAGGCAAGACTGGACTCAACTCGTCAAACCACCCCTTTTAAGGAAGGCAAAGGCCTGCCGGCTCCTGAGAGACTGGATAGGAATAACTGGAGCAGCACAGAAAAAGCAAGACCTTTCACCCCCGGAGTGACCAGAGTTCCACAATCAATCCACAGCAACAACAGCTGTCAGCCTCCAGACACAGACACCTTTTCCACTATAAACAGGATAACTCAGCACACATAGATGTTAGGGACAAATACACGCATGTTTGGTCTCGTTTGAATAGGCATGAGACGAGGAGTATTATACTCTCAGATTTAAGGCAGTATAGCTTTTCCTAAGAGAAATACAGAAACTTCGGCTCAACCCACCAAACTGAGAGAGATTCTCTCATGGTAGAACAAGGGAATTACAACCACCCCCTAAAGTGATCTGATTGGCTGGGGACTTGAGAACCAAGGTCAGCAATGCCCCTAAAATTAACCATTGACCGAAATTAGTCAGTCTTCAGAAACATGCCATCACCTGGTCTGGATACTTAAGGAAGGGCTTCAGAAGTAGTCGGGGAGTCACTCTGTAATCAGAGCTCCCGCAGAGAACTGGGTGAAAGTCTATCTGTAGTCAGATACTTTCCACAGAACTTTGTTCACTCTCAGCTGAGGAATGTGAATACATGATATGAAGACAACTGGATCACAACTGGATCACGGGGGAATCATAAGCAGGGAAGAACACACAGGCAAACAGCAGCAGCAACATTAAAGGCAGGACTGAGAAGCACATTTATACAAGGCTAAGCAGGGAGCAAACTAGAGGCACCTGAAATGAGTAACACAAGGGCAGGAAGGAGAGGTAAAACAAACGCGGAACAGGCATGGCACGTTATACCACACTAGGGAGGAAACGGGAGGTTCAGGAGGGCAGGGTGTGGCAGGGATCCGTTTCAAAATTTAATTTTGGCTTGTACAAACCTTGGTAAAAGCTGCAAAAGATCGATCAACCACTTTCTGAGCTATTGTCTTAACAAACAAAGCATCTGTTGGGGTGGCGGTGTCTGGGGAATACCATGTGTAATACACCTTGTGAAGATTTATATGTAAAACAAAATATTTTTTGATTCTATCACACATATAGAAATTATCCATCCATCCATTTTCCAAACCGCTTATCCTATTGGGTCGCGGGGGGTCCGGAGCCTATCCCAGAATCAATGGGCACGAGGCAGGGAACAACCCAGGATGGGGGGCCAGCCCATCGCAGGGCACACTCACACACCATCCACTCACACACACACACCTACGGGCAATTCAGCAACTCCAATTAGCCCCAGCATGTTTTTGGACTGTGGGGGGAAACCGGAGTACCCAGAGGAAACCCCACAACGACATGGGGAGAACATGCAAACTCCACACACATGTGACCCAGGCGGAGACACGAACCCGGGTCCCAGAGGTGTGAGGCGACAGTGCTAACCACTGCACCACCATGCCGCCCCTTATAGAAATTATTCTAGGTTTAAATAGTAATTTAGCTGAGTAACTAGGCTGAAATTCTAGATAGTTGCAATTTTAAGAATTATTACTATTATTCACAGCTTTTAAGCATGCAGTTGGATGACGGATGGATGGATATTCAGCCACCAGAAATGCCAATTGTTGTTAAGAGGATCAAAGTCTGCAAAGTAGTATGCAGGGTTTAAGGCCAGAACACAGCATACTCTCCGACAGAAAGCATAAAGTTCACTGGGGGAATTTCTGTGGCCACTGCCTGAACAGCATGTGTGGAGAATGTTTATGAGGGTCGAGCCATGCAGAGCTGCTGGCCCTGGCATGTAATGATGAATCACAAATCAGTTAAAAATCGGTGCAAATGCATGAAGATTTAAACCGGCTGATGTGGAAAATGAATCACTATTGTAGGAGTACTTCACAGTACTTTAACAGAAAAACTGGTGTAATATTACATTTGATTTCACAATGTGAGTTTGACGTCAGATGTCACTGCGTATCACGTCGACATCGTACGTCAGTTTTTGGTTTTGAGCGAACGCGAGATGATGAATGAATTTGAAACTGAGGACGGCACAGTGGTTAGTGCTGGCTTCGGTCCAGGGCCCTTTCTGTGTGGAGTTCGCATGCTCTCCCCGTTTTCGCCGGGGACTCCAGGTTCCTCCCACGGTCCAAAAGCATGCAGGATAGGTTGACTGGTGAGTCTAAATTGGCCCTGTAGTTGTGTGAGTGTGTGCGACCTGCGGTGTGTAGGTGACTGCCTGGGCTTGGTTCCTGTCTGCGCCCCTTGTTCCCGGGATAGGCTCCGGTCTCCCCCGCGATCTCAGTTGGGATTAAGTGGTTTCAGAAAATGGATGGATGGACGCACCGCCCGATCTTCAATTGGCGGTGTGGCAGCATATTAGCTTTCCGGTAATCACAAACGAGGAGGAAACAGCGAGAAAAGCACAGACAAGACATAAACTGCATGCAAACATTGTAATAGACTGATAACATACACAAACAGGTCCACTGGCACCACCGTGAGCTGAGTGAAGATTATTAAAAGGGCAAAGCACGCTAAAAAGCTGCACATGCAAACCTTAGCTTATTTATTTGATTTATTTTTTTTTATTTACTTATTTTGATTTGGGATTTTTTTCAACAGTATTTTATTCAAATTCAGTTGCACTGTTCACAACAGTGTCAACAGTTCAGAAAGATAAATATAAGAATATTTTTGAATATATTTGTCTGCAGCTCATTCTGCAAAAAATGAGAAAATTGTATCGTGAACTCAGAATCGTGAATCGTATCAAATGGTGAGTTGAATGTATCGTTACATCCCTAGTTCTTACAGTAGTACTATGGTATGGTGGAGCCACATGACAGGAAGGCAGTACATTGCGAAGTCTGTTAAGAACATCATTCGCACTGAACTGCCCTCCATTGACCAGCTGTACTTTAACTGCCACAGTAACAAGGTTCAGTCTATAATCCAGGACTCTGACCACCATCCACAAACACTGACTAGCAGATTCATGAACAGCTTCATTCGCCAAACAATTCAAACCTGCAGCTTTTGCATCCCCTGTAACAGTCATTTCCACGGCAGCTGCACTGTACAGCTGTTACTGCACTTTATCCACCACTGACCACGTATCATCCAGTTTTGTCCTGCTTTGTATCGCACTGTTTCTGCACCATGTTGTCTTGTACTCCCTTGTGTTGTTATGCACCATCTGTGTTGTTCTGAGCAGTGCCATGATGCAATATTACAAAAAGATCTTGAGGAAATGCAGAGTTCTGGAGGAGATTCTCACAGATCATGGCATGTGTTTATACTGAAGAAACTGTACAAATTGCTAGACATAAAACACAGGACTGGCAACTGTGGTACGTTTTAACACCTTGATAAAAAACTTAAAATCCATAGTAAGTAGGACAACCTCATAGAACCTTTACTAGTCATTGTTCAGAAGATTAACACGGATTAAAAACCATTACTATGAAAGCACGCTAATCAGTTAAGTTGATTATGTGGAGAGAGAGAAAAAAAACTGTCTTTGAAAAAGATCAACCATAGAACGAAGCTGCAGCATTGACACCCCCTAGTGGTGATTTGAAGATAGTTCTGTCTGTAGCAGCTAAGCAGTAGATTTGGCGTCAGGTGCCATGACAAACTCAGTGCTGCTCGGTTTGAACGGCAGAAGCACAAAAATAAAGGGGGCATCTACTGCACGCCCCCCACCCTTGAAAATGGTACAAATTATCATGCAACAGTTTTCTTAAGTAAGTCTTTTTGGGCGTCTGCAGAAACCTCCACGATGCGATTGCCCTGATTAAGAAGTGCGCAGCGGATACAATTTGGGATGCATCGTTCATCCGATTTATTAATATATAATTATTAGTATGTCTATATTATTTTAGAAACGTTACTTGACGAATATTTTTCATTGAGATTGATTCCCCGTTTAAAATTTTGGTGACACTTCATATTTTTTAAGAGAGACAGACAATTTGACGCATGCAATTTGCAGAAATATGTTGTGCCGCTATAAAGTACACAGGCAGCATGACAAACATAAGTACTCACTGAAGCCACGACATACGCCCGGCTGGCCCCAGCGGTACCCCTAAGAAGAAGGCTTTTTTCACAACCCACGACCATCACGAGGGCAAAAAAAACTGAATAGCCTAGAATTTAGTTAATTACAAGGCACATATTTATTGGAGCAAGAGCTCTAACATAAAACTACCTTGTAATTATAAAGTATTATGGCTGTGAACAATGTACAAACAGGCACAGAAAGTAAAATACTCCAAAAATGCAAAGAACCTAAATATTTTTGTTTCCACCGATTCACTCTTGATGTGTTAGGAGTCACAGTTCAGTAGCCTATTCTTCAGTATCTGCATTTAAGACCACCAACTGCTCTTTCTCCTCCTTCGCTCGTCGGCTCAGAGTATTGGACTTGGTAAGTAATGTTGCCCTTTTGGTTCCAGCAGCACTCTCTGCTTCCTCTGCCATGTGCTCAGCATCCTTTTGTAAACTCTCACATACACTTTCCAGTGAGACTCTCTTCCTCTTGAGTTCCTCAAGTTTTCTTTTTTGCTTTTCGCTCATCTTTCACCTTTGGTCAGAGGCGCTTTGGTTGCTCCCCCACACACTCTGACATGGTCGCATATAAGCCTCTGTGCAACAACTGTTTCCTCTGATAAGTTGCAGGTCTCCACCTCTATTCGTTCCACTTCGGCTTGCCCATAGGACAGCAGCAGCAAGTTCTTGCAGAACATCCAGAGGTCAGGATAAGGCCCACTAACTTTTTGATGTAAAAAGACATCAACTTTGGATGGTGCTGAAGGAATGAAGGATATAAAATCCAAGCCTTTTGCCTCATTGTGCAGGTGATTATCAGACTGCTGGGATATTGCATCACCTGTAATTACATTAATTACAGTAGATTAGATGCAGATCAACAATGTCAATACACAGAATCACATGTAGAATAGGAAAGTGATTTATAACCCAATTTTCCTATGATACCATAAATGTGCAATCATTTTAATTTAATCTTGAGATATCTCTAGGCTCATCAAAGAAAATATAACTGGGCTGATGCTTCTTTTCAAACACCAAGAGTCGGTCTTCTAAATACTGCTAAAATCTACGTGTTAACACTATTCAGTTCAGGGACGGATTATGGGTTGTGTGGGCCCCTGGGTAAAACGTTCGCGAGGCCCCCCCCCACCACCACCACCTGCACCACCACCACAACCACCACAAGTCAAGGGCCCTTGGCAGCCAAACACCCTCCCTATAGGGTCAGGGGACCTTGTAGGCAGAGGATCAAAGAATGTAGGCCCTCTAAAATAGACAAACGAAAATACATTGCTGATAAGCGTTGCAAATTGTTTTGGGCTTGGGGCCCACGGGCCCCCTGCACCCCAAGGGCCCCTGGGCAGCGGCCCCGCTAACCCGGTTTGTAATCCGTCCCTGATTCAGTTAGATGTGAAAAAAGAAAAGCATAATTTAAAAATAATATTCTGAACTATCCTATTCTTATCCTATGATTTACCAGCAGATATCCTGCCTGCCAACCGATTCTCCTGCGCAAACTTCTGCATGAGATTTCTCCTTTTCTGCTGGCAGTTATCTGGCTGGTGTGCATTTTGTTTGGGTCCAAGCACGTCATCTCATGTACAATCGAGTACTTCAGAGGGCATTTATCCAAGGCCTTTTTGCACATTTTTGAGAGCACAATCTGGCAATTTTTTTTAATCTGAAGGACACCAAGGTCACTTCCACTGCCTTTGGCTCCTGACTGTCTCTGACAAAAAGATGGTTTGTCAAATTTCCAGAATCTTTCTGCACACTCAGCCCAAGGTTAACACTACCTCAGCTGTACATATCAAACCAGCTCAAACTCCATGTTATTCACATATTTTTTACTTCACAATTGTTTGATACATTTGTATGTAAAGATACCAGTGAATTCACAGAAGTCCCACCTTGATGACAGCCATTCCTATATCCACCTCCTTTGGACTGAGCCAGAGTTTTTGCCTGTACAACAGCTGTACATGTTGCTACACAACACTTAAACATTCTATTTCCTCAATGAACTATTTTTTTTGCAGCAAAAGCCATGAAGCAGCAATAAAATCTTTAAAATATGCTTACCAATAAATATGGTTCTCCCATTTAAACACATGTAAAGATAAACCATGGATATTTAAAAATCATGGGTTCGTTAATGAGTTTAAATGTTATTGAATGGCTTACCTTAAACTTCTCCAGTAAGTCTTCAGCGGTGGAGTGGCTCATGTACTGTGATCCCAGAACCAGGACTGCACTCGAGAGCCATTCTCATAATTCACCCAATACCTGACATGCACATCCAGTTGTTTTCTTTTGATGGTCCTGTTCATACTTACGTCAAACATGACAACGAAGCTCCCTTTTAATATATGGAGCGAGTCCAAATCGCGCAAGAAAAGCGGTTTTATCTTTACCACAAGTGACCCTGCGAGTCAGGGAACATCACCCTGGAGACGGTGTGAATGTCATCATTGGACGTATAGGAGTGATGTCGGCAAACCGTTTGCAAAGCCCATAGCACTTCTGCTTTCAGTGTGGGTTGAGGAGGATGTACTGAAGGCATTATTTGTCATGGGATCCGGAGACACTGCCAAAACGGGTGTAGGCCTATCTTTAGAGGTTGTACTTATCTCCACTGAATAAACATAAATCTGGGCTTATTCTATACTGAACAAAAATATAAACGCAACACTCTTGTTTCTGCTCCCATTTTTCATGAGATGGACTTAAAGACCTACAATTCATT
Source organism: Brienomyrus brachyistius (assembly GCF_023856365.1). NCBI lineage: Eukaryota > Metazoa > Chordata > Actinopteri > Osteoglossiformes > Mormyridae > Brienomyrus > Brienomyrus brachyistius. The sequence goes on from NW_026042825.1 coordinate 8,425, forward strand.
CCAGATACACAATATTACCATTTCTCTCAAACATTTCTCACAAATCAGTCTAAATGTGTGATAGTGAGCACTTCTGCTTTGCTGAGATAATCCATCCCACCTCACAGGTGTGCCACATCAAGATGCTGATCTGACATCATGGGTAGTGCACAGGTGTACCTTATACTGCCCACAATAAAAGGCCACCCTGGAATGTGCAGTTTTTTGCTTTATTGGGGGTCTGGGGACTCAGAACCGGTCAGTATCTGGTGTGACCACCATTTGCCTCATGCAATGCAACACATCTTCTTCGCATAGAGTTTATCAGATTGTCAATTGTGGCCTGTGGAATGTTGGTCCACTCCTCTTCAATGGCTGTGCGAAGTTGTTGGATATTAGTGGGAACTGGTACACGCTGTCGTATACGCCGGTCAAGCACATCCCAAACAAGAGCAGCTGACCTGAGAAATAAGAAATAAGCTAAGCTGGAAACCTGGACCCTCCGACCAAGAATGCGTGAAGTACCCTCAGAAGGTCTACTAGAAGATGTACGTAGAAGACTACTACAGATCAGCTGATCTACACCACAGCAACAGTGATCCTTGAGCTGGAGCCGGACCGTCTTTGAAGACTCCGTAAATCTCCGTATAATAATATATATCTACGGGAACGAGAAAGGAGAAAGCAGAGAACAAGAACAAGATTTGTAAATGTAAGATTTGAAGGACCCCCGGCATGAAAAATAGAATAGTTCTCGTCATTAGTGAACATGTGTCTCGTCATTGTGTATCATGGACAGTAAGAGGGGGATCAATAGAGTGTTGTTATTATAACGTCTAAAAAGTCTGTCGATAAATCAATAAGAAAATAAATGAAGTCGTTTTCGCGAACACGCGAACAGGGGCCGGACCGACTGTAGGGGGCGTGGCCAGAGACAGCCATAGCTGTCAAGTCTCCCGTTTTGGCCGGGAAACTACCGTATTTTACTTCTCTTTCCCGCCGTCCTCCCGTATTAGTATTTTCCCGTAAATCTCCCTTATATTATATAGTTGCTGGATAGTGTAGTGGTAAGATCGCCGCCTTTCACACGGGAGACCGGGGTTCGAATCCCGGTTGTGGCCAAAAATATATTTTATATATTTTATATATTTATATTTATATTTATATTATATTTTATATAATTTATATTATTTTATATTTCCTGTCTTAAAATGTAAGGGATACTGGAGCCTCCCGTTTTGGCCGGGAAACTACCGTATTTTACTTCTCTTTCCCGCCGTCCTCCCGTATTAGTATTTTCCCGTAAATCTCCCTTATATTATATAGTTGCTGGATAGTGTAGTGGTAAGATCGCCGCCTTTCACACGGGAGACCGGGGTTCGAATCCCGGTTGTGGCCAAAAATATATTTTATATATTTTATATATTTATATTTATATTTATATTATATTTTATATAATTTATATTATTTTATATTTCCTGTCTTAAAATGTAAGGGATACTGGAGCCTCCCGTTTTGGCCGGGAAACTACCGTATTTTACTTCTCTTTCCCGCCGTCCTCCCGTATTAGTATTTTCCCGTAAATCTCCCTTATATTATATAGTTGCTGGATAGTGTAGTGGTAAGATCGCCGCCTTTCACACGGGAGACCGGGGTTCGAATCCCGGTTGTGGCCAGAAACAACTGCTATCACAACTAGAGATTGATGAGGTACAACACGATTGCTACGACAAGGGGGAGCCAGGACGACAGGTCAGGGGGGAGATATCATCATCCCCACATTCCGAGATTGGGTACCAAGCCCCATATATATTAGTAGGCTGAATACAAGAGAGACTAGTAGGCTGAATACAAGAGCAGCTGACCTGAGAAATAAGAAATAAGCTAAGCTGGACCAAGAATGCGTGAAGTACCCTCAGAAGGTCTACTAGAAGATGTACGTAGAAGACTACTACAGATCAGCTGATCTACACCACAGCAACAGTGATCCTGGAGCCGGACCGTCTTTGAAGACTCCGTAAATCTCCGTATAATAATATATATCTACGGGAACGAGAAAGATAAAAATAATAATAATAATAAAATAATTTAATAATAAGAGAAAAATAAGAGAATAGTTCTCGTCATTAGTTCTCGATAGAATAGTTCTCGAACATGTGTCTCTGTATCATGGACAGTAATCAATAGAGTGTTGTTATTATAACGTCTAAAAAGTCTGTCGATAAATCAATAAGAAAATAAATGAAGTCGTTTTCGCGAACACGTGAACAGGGGCCGGACCGACTGTAGGGGGCGTGGCCAGAGACAGCCATAGCTGTCAAGTCTCCCGTTTTGGCCGGGAAACTACCGTATTTTACTTCTCTTTCCCGCCGTCCTCCCGTATTAGTATTTTCCCGTAAATCTCCCTTATATTATATAGTTGCTGGATAGTGTAGTGGTAAGATCGCCGCCTTTCACACGGGAGACCGGGGTTCGAATCCCGGTTGTGGCCAAAAATATATTTTATATATTTTATATATTTATATTTATATTTAAAAGCCTGAGGCGACAGTGGCAAGGAAACTCCCTCTAGCAGGAAGAAACCTTGAGTGGAACCTAGACTCAGAAGGGGACCCCATCCTCCTCTGGGCGACCAAGGAGCATGAAACTGCATTTACATTGACATTCATTAGAGTTCATATAGTTATAAAGTCCCAGTTGGTTTCATGTAGTTATATCCAGGAGTCCAGGTGCGGGTTCACACGGTGTAGTCGGCTCGGTATCAGCTCGAAAAAGAGAAGATGGAGAAGAGTTATTGCCCTACACCTAACCGGCAGGACTAAAGCAACTATGACAGCCTGCCTAAAAGAGTGACCTGGAAGGAAGCACAGGCATGAGGGTTTACAGAGGTTTTGGCGTCAAGCCACCTCCCATCCACAGCTTAAGTGATCGGCGAGAGTGGCAGGACGACAGCACCAATCCCCCCTTTCCCCTTCAATCTCAAATAACTATGAACCTCCAGATTTCCCATTCACCTTAGAAAAGAAGATTTAACTATCCAAAAGACTGGCGAAAGAGGTACATCTTAAGCCTTGACTTAAAAGCAGAGATTGTGTCTGAGTTCCGAACACTAATAGGAAGTTTATTCCATAGCTGTGGTGCTTTATGAGCAAATGCTCTTCCCCCAAAGGTAATGTTCTTTATTCTGGGTACGGATAGAATACCTCCATCTCGTCATCTAAGTGTATGATTCGGAACGCAAATGAGGTCACTCACATACTGCGGTGCAAGACCATTTACAGCTTTATAGGTTAAGAGCAGTGTTTTGTAGTCAACACGAAATCTAACTGGCAGCCAGTGCAGTGAAGATAAAATTGGGGTAATATGATTATATGTTTTAGTTTAACTATTGCTAGTAGCGGTTCAATCAATGCTGGGAGCATCGCTGAATAATTTTGATGGAACAGGTTCTAGCATACAAGTAGATGAATTTGAAGATAAAATTAAGTACATCAGTTCTGACTGGTTAACCAATATTCAATATTCAAAATGTTCTGTTTAATTGAGCATATTTTTGGTCAAAAAGTTTCATAAAGTCGTCACTGGAAAATAACCAGTGGTCTGGTTATTAGTCAGCTTGGACACCATAGTAAATAGGAATCTAGGATTATTTTTGTTTATTTCAATTAGTTCTGATAGATACTAGATGATTTGGCGGCACTAAGAGCCTTTTTGTAGCTACCCATAGCCTCTTTCCATGCTAGTTCGAACACCACTAGTTTAGTATGATGCCACTTACATTCTGTAAGGACATAAAACTTATAGGTCCTGCAGGCCCCAACTCTGATCAGCCTGCATCAGTCTATTTCAGAGCTCCGCTGGCCCAGGCAAGACTGGACTCAACTCGTCAAACCACCCCTTTTAAGGAAGGCAAAGGCCTGCCGGCTCCTGAGAGACTGGATAGGAATAACTGGAGCAGCACAGAAAAAGCAAGACCTTTCACCCCCGGAGTGACCAGAGTTCCACAATCAATCCACAGCAACAACAGCTGTCAGCCTCCAGACACAGACACCTTTTCCACTATAAACAGGATAACTCAGCACACATAGATGTTAGGGACAAATACACGCATGTTTGGTCTCGTTTGAATAGGCATGAGACGAGGAGTATTATACTCTCAGATTTAAGGCAGTATAGCTTTTCCTAAGAGAAATACAGAAACTTCGGCTCAACCCACCAAACTGAGAGAGATTCTCTCATGGTAGAACAAGGGAATTACAACCACCCCCTAAAGTGATCTGATTGGCTGGGGACTTGAGAACCAAGGTCAGCAATGCCCCTAAAATTAACCATTGACCGAAATTAGTCAGTCTTCAGAAACATGCCATCACCTGGTCTGGATACTTAAGGAAGGGCTTCAGAAGTAGTCGGGGAGTCACTCTGTAATCAGAGCTCCCGCAGAGAACTGGGTGAAAGTCTATCTGTAGTCAGATACTTTCCACAGAACTTTGTTCACTCTCAGCTGAGGAATGTGAATACATGATATGAAGACAACTGGATCACAACTGGATCACGGGGGAATCATAAGCAGGGAAGAACACACAGGCAAACAGCAGCAGCAACATTAAAGGCAGGACTGAGAAGCACATTTATACAAGGCTAAGCAGGGAGCAAACTAGAGGCACCTGAAATGAGTAACACAAGGGCAGGAAGGAGAGGTAAAACAAACGCGGAACAGGCATGGCACGTTATACCACACTAGGGAGGAAACGGGAGGTTCAGGAGGGCAGGGTGTGGCAGGGATCCGTTTCAAAATTTAATTTTGGCTTGTACAAACCTTGGTAAAAGCTGCAAAAGATCGATCAACCACTTTCTGAGCTATTGTCTTAACAAACAAAGCATCTGTTGGGGTGGCGGTGTCTGGGGAATACCATGTGTAATACACCTTGTGAAGATTTATATGTAAAACAAAATATTTTTTGATTCTATCACACATATAGAAATTATCCATCCATCCATTTTCCAAACCGCTTATCCTATTGGGTCGCGGGGGGTCCGGAGCCTATCCCAGAATCAATGGGCACGAGGCAGGGAACAACCCAGGATGGGGGGCCAGCCCATCGCAGGGCACACTCACACACCATCCACTCACACACACACACCTACGGGCAATTCAGCAACTCCAATTAGCCCCAGCATGTTTTTGGACTGTGGGGGGAAACCGGAGTACCCAGAGGAAACCCCACAACGACATGGGGAGAACATGCAAACTCCACACACATGTGACCCAGGCGGAGACACGAACCCGGGTCCCAGAGGTGTGAGGCGACAGTGCTAACCACTGCACCACCATGCCGCCCCTTATAGAAATTATTCTAGGTTTAAATAGTAATTTAGCTGAGTAACTAGGCTGAAATTCTAGATAGTTGCAATTTTAAGAATTATTACTATTATTCACAGCTTTTAAGCATGCAGTTGGATGACGGATGGATGGATATTCAGCCACCAGAAATGCCAATTGTTGTTAAGAGGATCAAAGTCTGCAAAGTAGTATGCAGGGTTTAAGGCCAGAACACAGCATACTCTCCGACAGAAAGCATAAAGTTCACTGGGGGAATTTCTGTGGCCACTGCCTGAACAGCATGTGTGGAGAATGTTTATGAGGGTCGAGCCATGCAGAGCTGCTGGCCCTGGCATGTAATGATGAATCACAAATCAGTTAAAAATCGGTGCAAATGCATGAAGATTTAAACCGGCTGATGTGGAAAATGAATCACTATTGTAGGAGTACTTCACAGTACTTTAACAGAAAAACTGGTGTAATATTACATTTGATTTCACAATGTGAGTTTGACGTCAGATGTCACTGCGTATCACGTCGACATCGTACGTCAGTTTTTGGTTTTGAGCGAACGCGAGATGATGAATGAATTTGAAACTGAGGACGGCACAGTGGTTAGTGCTGGCTTCGGTCCAGGGCCCTTTCTGTGTGGAGTTCGCATGCTCTCCCCGTTTTCGCCGGGGACTCCAGGTTCCTCCCACGGTCCAAAAGCATGCAGGATAGGTTGACTGGTGAGTCTAAATTGGCCCTGTAGTTGTGTGAGTGTGTGCGACCTGCGGTGTGTAGGTGACTGCCTGGGCTTGGTTCCTGTCTGCGCCCCTTGTTCCCGGGATAGGCTCCGGTCTCCCCCGCGATCTCAGTTGGGATTAAGTGGTTTCAGAAAATGGATGGATGGACGCACCGCCCGATCTTCAATTGGCGGTGTGGCAGCATATTAGCTTTCCGGTAATCACAAACGAGGAGGAAACAGCGAGAAAAGCACAGACAAGACATAAACTGCATGCAAACATTGTAATAGACTGATAACATACACAAACAGGTCCACTGGCACCACCGTGAGCTGAGTGAAGATTATTAAAAGGGCAAAGCACGCTAAAAAGCTGCACATGCAAACCTTAGCTTATTTATTTGATTTATTTTTTTTTATTTACTTATTTTGATTTGGGATTTTTTTCAACAGTATTTTATTCAAATTCAGTTGCACTGTTCACAACAGTGTCAACAGTTCAGAAAGATAAATATAAGAATATTTTTGAATATATTTGTCTGCAGCTCATTCTGCAAAAAATGAGAAAATTGTATCGTGAACTCAGAATCGTGAATCGTATCAAATGGTGAGTTGAATGTATCGTTACATCCCTAGTTCTTACAGTAGTACTATGGTATGGTGGAGCCACATGACAGGAAGGCAGTACATTGCGAAGTCTGTTAAGAACATCATTCGCACTGAACTGCCCTCCATTGACCAGCTGTACTTTAACTGCCACAGTAACAAGGTTCAGTCTATAATCCAGGACTCTGACCACCATCCACAAACACTGACTAGCAGATTCATGAACAGCTTCATTCGCCAAACAATTCAAACCTGCAGCTTTTGCATCCCCTGTAACAGTCATTTCCACGGCAGCTGCACTGTACAGCTGTTACTGCACTTTATCCACCACTGACCACGTATCATCCAGTTTTGTCCTGCTTTGTATCGCACTGTTTCTGCACCATGTTGTCTTGTACTCCCTTGTGTTGTTATGCACCATCTGTGTTGTTCTGAGCAGTGCCATGATGCAATATTACAAAAAGATCTTGAGGAAATGCAGAGTTCTGGAGGAGATTCTCACAGATCATGGCATGTGTTTATACTGAAGAAACTGTACAAATTGCTAGACATAAAACACAGGACTGGCAACTGTGGTACGTTTTAACACCTTGATAAAAAACTTAAAATCCATAGTAAGTAGGACAACCTCATAGAACCTTTACTAGTCATTGTTCAGAAGATTAACACGGATTAAAAACCATTACTATGAAAGCACGCTAATCAGTTAAGTTGATTATGTGGAGAGAGAGAAAAAAAACTGTCTTTGAAAAAGATCAACCATAGAACGAAGCTGCAGCATTGACACCCCCTAGTGGTGATTTGAAGATAGTTCTGTCTGTAGCAGCTAAGCAGTAGATTTGGCGTCAGGTGCCATGACAAACTCAGTGCTGCTCGGTTTGAACGGCAGAAGCACAAAAATAAAGGGGGCATCTACTGCACGCCCCCCACCCTTGAAAATGGTACAAATTATCATGCAACAGTTTTCTTAAGTAAGTCTTTTTGGGCGTCTGCAGAAACCTCCACGATGCGATTGCCCTGATTAAGAAGTGCGCAGCGGATACAATTTGGGATGCATCGTTCATCCGATTTATTAATATATAATTATTAGTATGTCTATATTATTTTAGAAACGTTACTTGACGAATATTTTTCATTGAGATTGATTCCCCGTTTAAAATTTTGGTGACACTTCATATTTTTTAAGAGAGACAGACAATTTGACGCATGCAATTTGCAGAAATATGTTGTGCCGCTATAAAGTACACAGGCAGCATGACAAACATAAGTACTCACTGAAGCCACGACATACGCCCGGCTGGCCCCAGCGGTACCCCTAAGAAGAAGGCTTTTTTCACAACCCACGACCATCACGAGGGCAAAAAAAACTGAATAGCCTAGAATTTAGTTAATTACAAGGCACATATTTATTGGAGCAAGAGCTCTAACATAAAACTACCTTGTAATTATAAAGTATTATGGCTGTGAACAATGTACAAACAGGCACAGAAAGTAAAATACTCCAAAAATGCAAAGAACCTAAATATTTTTGTTTCCACCGATTCACTCTTGATGTGTTAGGAGTCACAGTTCAGTAGCCTATTCTTCAGTATCTGCATTTAAGACCACCAACTGCTCTTTCTCCTCCTTCGCTCGTCGGCTCAGAGTATTGGACTTGGTAAGTAATGTTGCCCTTTTGGTTCCAGCAGCACTCTCTGCTTCCTCTGCCATGTGCTCAGCATCCTTTTGTAAACTCTCACATACACTTTCCAGTGAGACTCTCTTCCTCTTGAGTTCCTCAAGTTTTCTTTTTTGCTTTTCGCTCATCTTTCACCTTTGGTCAGAGGCGCTTTGGTTGCTCCCCCACACACTCTGACATGGTCGCATATAAGCCTCTGTGCAACAACTGTTTCCTCTGATAAGTTGCAGGTCTCCACCTCTATTCGTTCCACTTCGGCTTGCCCATAGGACAGCAGCAGCAAGTTCTTGCAGAACATCCAGAGGTCAGGATAAGGCCCACTAACTTTTTGATGTAAAAAGACATCAACTTTGGATGGTGCTGAAGGAATGAAGGATATAAAATCCAAGCCTTTTGCCTCATTGTGCAGGTGATTATCAGACTGCTGGGATATTGCATCACCTGTAATTACATTAATTACAGTAGATTAGATGCAGATCAACAATGTCAATACACAGAATCACATGTAGAATAGGAAAGTGATTTATAACCCAATTTTCCTATGATACCATAAATGTGCAATCATTTTAATTTAATCTTGAGATATCTCTAGGCTCATCAAAGAAAATATAACTGGGCTGATGCTTCTTTTCAAACACCAAGAGTCGGTCTTCTAAATACTGCTAAAATCTACGTGTTAACACTATTCAGTTCAGGGACGGATTATGGGTTGTGTGGGCCCCTGGGTAAAACGTTCGCGAGGCCCCCCCCCACCACCACCACCTGCACCACCACCACAACCACCACAAGTCAAGGGCCCTTGGCAGCCAAACACCCTCCCTATAGGGTCAGGGGACCTTGTAGGCAGAGGATCAAAGAATGTAGGCCCTCTAAAATAGACAAACGAAAATACATTGCTGATAAGCGTTGCAAATTGTTTTGGGCTTGGGGCCCACGGGCCCCCTGCACCCCAAGGGCCCCTGGGCAGCGGCCCCGCTAACCCGGTTTGTAATCCGTCCCTGATTCAGTTAGATGTGAAAAAAGAAAAGCATAATTTAAAAATAATATTCTGAACTATCCTATTCTTATCCTATGATTTACCAGCAGATATCCTGCCTGCCAACCGATTCTCCTGCGCAAACTTCTGCATGAGATTTCTCCTTTTCTGCTGGCAGTTATCTGGCTGGTGTGCATTTTGTTTGGGTCCAAGCACGTCATCTCATGTACAATCGAGTACTTCAGAGGGCATTTATCCAAGGCCTTTTTGCACATTTTTGAGAGCACAATCTGGCAATTTTTTTTAATCTGAAGGACACCAAGGTCACTTCCACTGCCTTTGGCTCCTGACTGTCTCTGACAAAAAGATGGTTTGTCAAATTTCCAGAATCTTTCTGCACACTCAGCCCAAGGTTAACACTACCTCAGCTGTACATATCAAACCAGCTCAAACTCCATGTTATTCACATATTTTTTACTTCACAATTGTTTGATACATTTGTATGTAAAGATACCAGTGAATTCACAGAAGTCCCACCTTGATGACAGCCATTCCTATATCCACCTCCTTTGGACTGAGCCAGAGTTTTTGCCTGTACAACAGCTGTACATGTTGCTACACAACACTTAAACATTCTATTTCCTCAATGAACTATTTTTTTTGCAGCAAAAGCCATGAAGCAGCAATAAAATCTTTAAAATATGCTTACCAATAAATATGGTTCTCCCATTTAAACACATGTAAAGATAAACCATGGATATTTAAAAATCATGGGTTCGTTAATGAGTTTAAATGTTATTGAATGGCTTACCTTAAACTTCTCCAGTAAGTCTTCAGCGGTGGAGTGGCTCATGTACTGTGATCCCAGAACCAGGACTGCACTCGAGAGCCATTCTCATAATTCACCCAATACCTGACATGCACATCCAGTTGTTTTCTTTTGATGGTCCTGTTCATACTTACGTCAAACATGACAACGAAGCTCCCTTTTAATATATGGAGCGAGTCCAAATCGCGCAAGAAAAGCGGTTTTATCTTTACCACAAGTGACCCTGCGAGTCAGGGAACATCACCCTGGAGACGGTGTGAATGTCATCATTGGACGTATAGGAGTGATGTCGGCAAACCGTTTGCAAAGCCCATAGCACTTCTGCTTTCAGTGTGGGTTGAGGAGGATGTACTGAAGGCATTATTTGTCATGGGATCCGGAGACACTGCCAAAACGGGTGTAGGCCTATCTTTAGAGGTTGTACTTATCTCCACTGAATAAACATAAATCTGGGCTTATTCTATACTGAACAAAAATATAAACGCAACACTCTTGTTTCTGCTCCCATTTTTCATGAGATGGACTTAAAGACCTACAATTCATTCCAGATACACAATATTACCATTTCTCTCAAACATTTCTCACAAATCAGTCTAAATGTGTGATAGTGAGCACTTCTGCTTTGCTGAGATAATCCATCCCACCTCACAGGTGTGCCACATCAAGATGCTGATCTGACATCATGGGTAGTGCACAGGTGTACCTTATACTGCCCACAATAAAAGGCCACCCTGGAATGTGCAGTTTTTTGCTTTATTGGGGGTCTGGGGACTCAGAACCGGTCAGTATCTGGTGTGACCACCATTTGCCTCATGCAATGCAACACATCTTCTTCGCATAGAGTTTATCAGATTGTCAATTGTGGCCTGTGGAATGTTGGTCCACTCCTCTTCAATGGCTGTGCGAAGTTGTTGGATATTAGTGGGAACTGGTACACGCTGTCGTATACGCCGGTCAAGCACATCCCAAACAAGAGCAGCTGACCTGAGAAATAAGAAATAAGCTAAGCTGGAAACCTGGACCCTCCGACCAAGAATGCGTGAAGTACCCTCAGAAGGTCTACTAGAAGATGTACGTAGAAGACTACTACAGATCAGCTGATCTACACCACAGCAACAGTGATCCTTGAGCTGGAGCCGGACCGTCTTTGAAGACTCCGTAAATCTCCGTATAATAATATATATCTACGGGAACGAGAAAGGAGAAAGCAGAGAACAAGAACAAGATTTGTAAATGTAAGATTTGAAGGACCCCCGGCATGAAAAATAGAATAGTTCTCGTCATTAGTGAACATGTGTCTCGTCATTGTGTATCATGGACAGTAAGAGGGGGATCAATAGAGTGTTGTTATTATAACGTCTAAAAAGTCTGTCGATAAATCAATAAGAAAATAAATGAAGTCGTTTTCGCGAACACGCGAACAGGGGCCGGACCGACTGTAGGGGGCGTGGCCAGAGACAGCCATAGCTGTCAAGTCTCCCGTTTTGGCCGGGAAACTACCGTATTTTACTTCTCTTTCCCGCCGTCCTCCCGTATTAGTATTTTCCCGTAAATCTCCCTTATATTATATAGTTGCTGGATAGTGTAGTGGTAAGATCGCCGCCTTTCACACGGGAGACCGGGGTTCGAATCCCGGTTGTGGCCAAAAATATATTTTATATATTTTATATATTTATATTTATATTTATATTATATTTTATATAATTTATATTATTTTATATTTCCTGTCTTAAAATGTAAGGGATACTGGAGCCTCCCGTTTTGGCCGGGAAACTACCGTATTTTACTTCTCTTTCCCGCCGTCCTCCCGTATTAGTATTTTCCCGTAAATCTCCCTTATATTATATAGTTGCTGGATAGTGTAGTGGTAAGATCGCCGCCTTTCACACGGGAGACCGGGGTTCGAATCCCGGTTGTGGCCAAAAATATATTTTATATATTTTATATATTTATATTTATATTTATATTATATTTTATATAATTTATATTATTTTATATTTCCTGTCTTAAAATGTAAGGGATACTGGAGCCTCCCGTTTTGGCCGGGAAACTACCGTATTTTACTTCTCTTTCCCGCCGTCCTCCCGTATTAGTATTTTCCCGTAAATCTCCCTTATATTATATAGTTGCTGGATAGTGTAGTGGTAAGATCGCCGCCTTTCACACGGGAGACCGGGGTTCGAATCCCGGTTGTGGCCAGAAACAACTGCTATCACAACTAGAGATTGATGAGGTACAACACGATTGCTACGACAAGGGGGAGCCAGGACGACAGGTCAGGGGGGAGATATCATCATCCCCACATTCCGAGATTGGGTACCAAGCCCCATATATATTAGTAGGCTGAATACAAGAGAGACTAGTAGGCTGAATACAAGAGCAGCTGACCTGAGAAATAAGAAATAAGCTAAGCTGGACCAAGAATGCGTGAAGTACCCTCAGAAGGTCTACTAGAAGATGTACGTAGAAGACTACTACAGATCAGCTGATCTACACCACAGCAACAGTGATCCTGGAGCCGGACCGTCTTTGAAGACTCCGTAAATCTCCGTATAATAATATATATCTACGGGAACGAGAAAGATAAAAATAATAATAATAATAAAATAATTTAATAATAAGAGAAAAATAAGAGAATAGTTCTCGTCATTAGTTCTCGATAGAATAGTTCTCGAACATGTGTCTCTGTATCATGGACAGTAATCAATAGAGTGTTGTTATTATAACGTCTAAAAAGTCTGTCGATAAATCAATAAGAAAATAAATGAAGTCGTTTTCGCGAACACGTGAACAGGGGCCGGACCGACTGTAGGGGGCGTGGCCAGAGACAGCCATAGCTGTCAAGTCTCCCGTTTTGGCCGGGAAACTACCGTATTTTACTTCTCTTTCCCGCCGTCCTCCCGTATTAGTATTTTCCCGTAAATCTCCCTTATATTATATAGTTGCTGGATAGTGTAGTGGTAAGATCGCCGCCTTTCACACGGGAGACCGGGGTTCGAATCCCGGTTGTGGCCAAAAATATATTTTATATATTTTATATATTTATATTTATATTTAAAAGCCTGAGGCGACAGTGGCAAGGAAACTCCCTCTAGCAGGAAGAAACCTTGAGTGGAACCTAGACTCAGAAGGGGACCCCATCCTCCTCTGGGCGACCAAGGAGCATGAAACTGCATTTACATTGACATTCATTAGAGTTCATATAGTTATAAAGTCCCAGTTGGTTTCATGTAGTTATATCCAGGAGTCCAGGTGCGGGTTCACACGGTGTAGTCGGCTCGGTATCAGCTCGAAAAAGAGAAGATGGAGAAGAGTTATTGCCCTACACCTAACCGGCAGGACTAAAGCAACTATGACAGCCTGCCTAAAAGAGTGACCTGGAAGGAAGCACAGGCATGAGGGTTTACAGAGGTTTTGGCGTCAAGCCACCTCCCATCCACAGCTTAAGTGATCGGCGAGAGTGGCAGGACGACAGCACCAATCCCCCCTTTCCCCTTCAATCTCAAATAACTATGAACCTCCAGATTTCCCATTCACCTTAGAAAAGAAGATTTAACTATCCAAAAGACTGGCGAAAGAGGTACATCTTAAGCCTTGACTTAAAAGCAGAGATTGTGTCTGAGTTCCGAACACTAATAGGAAGTTTATTCCATAGCTGTGGTGCTTTATGAGCAAATGCTCTTCCCCCAAAGGTAATGTTCTTTATTCTGGGTACGGATAGAATACCTCCATCTCGTCATCTAAGTGTATGATTCGGAACGCAAATGAGGTCACTCACATACTGCGGTGCAAGACCATTTACAGCTTTATAGGTTAAGAGCAGTGTTTTGTAGTCAACACGAAATCTAACTGGCAGCCAGTGCAGTGAAGATAAAATTGGGGTAATATGATTATATGTTTTAGTTTAACTATTGCTAGTAGCGGTTCAATCAATGCTGGGAGCATCGCTGAATAATTTTGATGGAACAGGTTCTAGCATACAAGTAGATGAATTTGAAGATAAAATTAAGTACATCAGTTCTGACTGGTTAACCAATATTCAATATTCAAAATGTTCTGTTTAATTGAGCATATTTTTGGTCAAAAAGTTTCATAAAGTCGTCACTGGAAAATAACCAGTGGTCTGGTTATTAGTCAGCTTGGACACCATAGTAAATAGGAATCTAGGATTATTTTTGTTTATTTCAATTAGTTCTGATAGATACTAGATGATTTGGCGGCACTAAGAGCCTTTTTGTAGCTACCCATAGCCTCTTTCCATGCTAGTTCGAACACCACTAGTTTAGTATGATGCCACTTACATTCTGTAAGGACATAAAACTTATAGGTCCTGCAGGCCCCAACTCTGATCAGCCTGCATCAGTCTATTTCAGAGCTCCGCTGGCCCAGGCAAGACTGGACTCAACTCGTCAAACCACCCCTTTTAAGGAAGGCAAAGGCCTGCCGGCTCCTGAGAGACTGGATAGGAATAACTGGAGCAGCACAGAAAAAGCAAGACCTTTCACCCCCGGAGTGACCAGAGTTCCACAATCAATCCACAGCAACAACAGCTGTCAGCCTCCAGACACAGACACCTTTTCCACTATAAACAGGATAACTCAGCACACATAGATGTTAGGGACAAATACACGCATGTTTGGTCTCGTTTGAATAGGCATGAGACGAGGAGTATTATACTCTCAGATTTAAGGCAGTATAGCTTTTCCTAAGAGAAATACAGAAACTTCGGCTCAACCCACCAAACTGAGAGAGATTCTCTCATGGTAGAACAAGGGAATTACAACCACCCCCTAAAGTGATCTGATTGGCTGGGGACTTGAGAACCAAGGTCAGCAATGCCCCTAAAATTAACCATTGACCGAAATTAGTCAGTCTTCAGAAACATGCCATCACCTGGTCTGGATACTTAAGGAAGGGCTTCAGAAGTAGTCGGGGAGTCACTCTGTAATCAGAGCTCCCGCAGAGAACTGGGTGAAAGTCTATCTGTAGTCAGATACTTTCCACAGAACTTTGTTCACTCTCAGCTGAGGAATGTGAATACATGATATGAAGACAACTGGATCACAACTGGATCACGGGGGAATCATAAGCAGGGAAGAACACACAGGCAAACAGCAGCAGCAACATTAAAGGCAGGACTGAGAAGCACATTTATACAAGGCTAAGCAGGGAGCAAACTAGAGGCACCTGAAATGAGTAACACAAGGGCAGGAAGGAGAGGTAAAACAAACGCGGAACAGGCATGGCACGTTATACCACACTAGGGAGGAAACGGGAGGTTCAGGAGGGCAGGGTGTGGCAGGGATCCGTTTCAAAATTTAATTTTGGCTTGTACAAACCTTGGTAAAAGCTGCAAAAGATCGATCAACCACTTTCTGAGCTATTGTCTTAACAAACAAAGCATCTGTTGGGGTGGCGGTGTCTGGGGAATACCATGTGTAATACACCTTGTGAAGATTTATATGTAAAACAAAATATTTTTTGATTCTATCACACATATAGAAATTATCCATCCATCCATTTTCCAAACCGCTTATCCTATTGGGTCGCGGGGGGTCCGGAGCCTATCCCAGAATCAATGGGCACGAGGCAGGGAACAACCCAGGATGGGGGGCCAGCCCATCGCAGGGCACACTCACACACCATCCACTCACACACACACACCTACGGGCAATTCAGCAACTCCAATTAGCCCCAGCATGTTTTTGGACTGTGGGGGGAAACCGGAGTACCCAGAGGAAACCCCACAACGACATGGGGAGAACATGCAAACTCCACACACATGTGACCCAGGCGGAGACACGAACCCGGGTCCCAGAGGTGTGAGGCGACAGTGCTAACCACTGCACCACCATGCCGCCCCTTATAGAAATTATTCTAGGTTTAAATAGTAATTTAGCTGAGTAACTAGGCTGAAATTCTAGATAGTTGCAATTTTAAGAATTATTACTATTATTCACAGCTTTTAAGCATGCAGTTGGATGACGGATGGATGGATATTCAGCCACCAGAAATGCCAATTGTTGTTAAGAGGATCAAAGTCTGCAAAGTAGTATGCAGGGTTTAAGGCCAGAACACAGCATACTCTCCGACAGAAAGCATAAAGTTCACTGGGGGAATTTCTGTGGCCACTGCCTGAACAGCATGTGTGGAGAATGTTTATGAGGGTCGAGCCATGCAGAGCTGCTGGCCCTGGCATGTAATGATGAATCACAAATCAGTTAAAAATCGGTGCAAATGCATGAAGATTTAAACCGGCTGATGTGGAAAATGAATCACTATTGTAGGAGTACTTCACAGTACTTTAACAGAAAAACTGGTGTAATATTACATTTGATTTCACAATGTGAGTTTGACGTCAGATGTCACTGCGTATCACGTCGACATCGTACGTCAGTTTTTGGTTTTGAGCGAACGCGAGATGATGAATGAATTTGAAACTGAGGACGGCACAGTGGTTAGTGCTGGCTTCGGTCCAGGGCCCTTTCTGTGTGGAGTTCGCATGCTCTCCCCGTTTTCGCCGGGGACTCCAGGTTCCTCCCACGGTCCAAAAGCATGCAGGATAGGTTGACTGGTGAGTCTAAATTGGCCCTGTAGTTGTGTGAGTGTGTGCGACCTGCGGTGTGTAGGTGACTGCCTGGGCTTGGTTCCTGTCTGCGCCCCTTGTTCCCGGGATAGGCTCCGGTCTCCCCCGCGATCTCAGTTGGGATTAAGTGGTTTCAGAAAATGGATGGATGGACGCACCGCCCGATCTTCAATTGGCGGTGTGGCAGCATATTAGCTTTCCGGTAATCACAAACGAGGAGGAAACAGCGAGAAAAGCACAGACAAGACATAAACTGCATGCAAACATTGTAATAGACTGATAACATACACAAACAGGTCCACTGGCACCACCGTGAGCTGAGTGAAGATTATTAAAAGGGCAAAGCACGCTAAAAAGCTGCACATGCAAACCTTAGCTTATTTATTTGATTTATTTTTTTTTATTTACTTATTTTGATTTGGGATTTTTTTCAACAGTATTTTATTCAAATTCAGTTGCACTGTTCACAACAGTGTCAACAGTTCAGAAAGATAAATATAAGAATATTTTTGAATATATTTGTCTGCAGCTCATTCTGCAAAAAATGAGAAAATTGTATCGTGAACTCAGAATCGTGAATCGTATCAAATGGTGAGTTGAATGTATCGTTACATCCCTAGTTCTTACAGTAGTACTATGGTATGGTGGAGCCACATGACAGGAAGGCAGTACATTGCGAAGTCTGTTAAGAACATCATTCGCACTGAACTGCCCTCCATTGACCAGCTGTACTTTAACTGCCACAGTAACAAGGTTCAGTCTATAATCCAGGACTCTGACCACCATCCACAAACACTGACTAGCAGATTCATGAACAGCTTCATTCGCCAAACAATTCAAACCTGCAGCTTTTGCATCCCCTGTAACAGTCATTTCCACGGCAGCTGCACTGTACAGCTGTTACTGCACTTTATCCACCACTGACCACGTATCATCCAGTTTTGTCCTGCTTTGTATCGCACTGTTTCTGCACCATGTTGTCTTGTACTCCCTTGTGTTGTTATGCACCATCTGTGTTGTTCTGAGCAGTGCCATGATGCAATATTACAAAAAGATCTTGAGGAAATGCAGAGTTCTGGAGGAGATTCTCACAGATCATGGCATGTGTTTATACTGAAGAAACTGTACAAATTGCTAGACATAAAACACAGGACTGGCAACTGTGGTACGTTTTAACACCTTGATAAAAAACTTAAAATCCATAGTAAGTAGGACAACCTCATAGAACCTTTACTAGTCATTGTTCAGAAGATTAACACGGATTAAAAACCATTACTATGAAAGCACGCTAATCAGTTAAGTTGATTATGTGGAGAGAGAGAAAAAAAACTGTCTTTGAAAAAGATCAACCATAGAACGAAGCTGCAGCATTGACACCCCCTAGTGGTGATTTGAAGATAGTTCTGTCTGTAGCAGCTAAGCAGTAGATTTGGCGTCAGGTGCCATGACAAACTCAGTGCTGCTCGGTTTGAACGGCAGAAGCACAAAAATAAAGGGGGCATCTACTGCACGCCCCCCACCCTTGAAAATGGTACAAATTATCATGCAACAGTTTTCTTAAGTAAGTCTTTTTGGGCGTCTGCAGAAACCTCCACGATGCGATTGCCCTGATTAAGAAGTGCGCAGCGGATACAATTTGGGATGCATCGTTCATCCGATTTATTAATATATAATTATTAGTATGTCTATATTATTTTAGAAACGTTACTTGACGAATATTTTTCATTGAGATTGATTCCCCGTTTAAAATTTTGGTGACACTTCATATTTTTTAAGAGAGACAGACAATTTGACGCATGCAATTTGCAGAAATATGTTGTGCCGCTATAAAGTACACAGGCAGCATGACAAACATAAGTACTCACTGAAGCCACGACATACGCCCGGCTGGCCCCAGCGGTACCCCTAAGAAGAAGGCTTTTTTCACAACCCACGACCATCACGAGGGCAAAAAAAACTGAATAGCCTAGAATTTAGTTAATTACAAGGCACATATTTATTGGAGCAAGAGCTCTAACATAAAACTACCTTGTAATTATAAAGTATTATGGCTGTGAACAATGTACAAACAGGCACAGAAAGTAAAATACTCCAAAAATGCAAAGAACCTAAATATTTTTGTTTCCACCGATTCACTCTTGATGTGTTAGGAGTCACAGTTCAGTAGCCTATTCTTCAGTATCTGCATTTAAGACCACCAACTGCTCTTTCTCCTCCTTCGCTCGTCGGCTCAGAGTATTGGACTTGGTAAGTAATGTTGCCCTTTTGGTTCCAGCAGCACTCTCTGCTTCCTCTGCCATGTGCTCAGCATCCTTTTGTAAACTCTCACATACACTTTCCAGTGAGACTCTCTTCCTCTTGAGTTCCTCAAGTTTTCTTTTTTGCTTTTCGCTCATCTTTCACCTTTGGTCAGAGGCGCTTTGGTTGCTCCCCCACACACTCTGACATGGTCGCATATAAGCCTCTGTGCAACAACTGTTTCCTCTGATAAGTTGCAGGTCTCCACCTCTATTCGTTCCACTTCGGCTTGCCCATAGGACAGCAGCAGCAAGTTCTTGCAGAACATCCAGAGGTCAGGATAAGGCCCACTAACTTTTTGATGTAAAAAGACATCAACTTTGGATGGTGCTGAAGGAATGAAGGATATAAAATCCAAGCCTTTTGCCTCATTGTGCAGGTGATTATCAGACTGCTGGGATATTGCATCACCTGTAATTACATTAATTACAGTAGATTAGATGCAGATCAACAATGTCAATACACAGAATCACATGTAGAATAGGAAAGTGATTTATAACCCAATTTTCCTATGATACCATAAATGTGCAATCATTTTAATTTAATCTTGAGATATCTCTAGGCTCATCAAAGAAAATATAACTGGGCTGATGCTTCTTTTCAAACACCAAGAGTCGGTCTTCTAAATACTGCTAAAATCTACGTGTTAACACTATTCAGTTCAGGGACGGATTATGGGTTGTGTGGGCCCCTGGGTAAAACGTTCGCGAGGCCCCCCCCCACCACCACCACCTGCACCACCACCACAACCACCACAAGTCAAGGGCCCTTGGCAGCCAAACACCCTCCCTATAGGGTCAGGGGACCTTGTAGGCAGAGGATCAAAGAATGTAGGCCCTCTAAAATAGACAAACGAAAATACATTGCTGATAAGCGTTGCAAATTGTTTTGGGCTTGGGGCCCACGGGCCCCCTGCACCCCAAGGGCCCCTGGGCAGCGGCCCCGCTAACCCGGTTTGTAATCCGTCCCTGATTCAGTTAGATGTGAAAAAAGAAAAGCATAATTTAAAAATAATATTCTGAACTATCCTATTCTTATCCTATGATTTACCAGCAGATATCCTGCCTGCCAACCGATTCTCCTGCGCAAACTTCTGCATGAGATTTCTCCTTTTCTGCTGGCAGTTATCTGGCTGGTGTGCATTTTGTTTGGGTCCAAGCACGTCATCTCATGTACAATCGAGTACTTCAGAGGGCATTTATCCAAGGCCTTTTTGCACATTTTTGAGAGCACAATCTGGCAATTTTTTTTAATCTGAAGGACACCAAGGTCACTTCCACTGCCTTTGGCTCCTGACTGTCTCTGACAAAAAGATGGTTTGTCAAATTTCCAGAATCTTTCTGCACACTCAGCCCAAGGTTAACACTACCTCAGCTGTACATATCAAACCAGCTCAAACTCCATGTTATTCACATATTTTTTACTTCACAATTGTTTGATACATTTGTATGTAAAGATACCAGTGAATTCACAGAAGTCCCACCTTGATGACAGCCATTCCTATATCCACCTCCTTTGGACTGAGCCAGAGTTTTTGCCTGTACAACAGCTGTACATGTTGCTACACAACACTTAAACATTCTATTTCCTCAATGAACTATTTTTTTTGCAGCAAAAGCCATGAAGCAGCAATAAAATCTTTAAAATATGCTTACCAATAAATATGGTTCTCCCATTTAAACACATGTAAAGATAAACCATGGATATTTAAAAATCATGGGTTCGTTAATGAGTTTAAATGTTATTGAATGGCTTACCTTAAACTTCTCCAGTAAGTCTTCAGCGGTGGAGTGGCTCATGTACTGTGATCCCAGAACCAGGACTGCACTCGAGAGCCATTCTCATAATTCACCCAATACCTGACATGCACATCCAGTTGTTTTCTTTTGATGGTCCTGTTCATACTTACGTCAAACATGACAACGAAGCTCCCTTTTAATATATGGAGCGAGTCCAAATCGCGCAAGAAAAGCGGTTTTATCTTTACCACAAGTGACCCTGCGAGTCAGGGAACATCACCCTGGAGACGGTGTGAATGTCATCATTGGACGTATAGGAGTGATGTCGGCAAACCGTTTGCAAAGCCCATAGCACTTCTGCTTTCAGTGTGGGTTGAGGAGGATGTACTGAAGGCATTATTTGTCATGGGATCCGGAGACACTGCCAAAACGGGTGTAGGCCTATCTTTAGAGGTTGTACTTATCTCCACTGAATAAACATAAATCTGGGCTTATTCTATACTGAACAAAAATATAAACGCAACACTCTTGTTTCTGCTCCCATTTTTCATGAGATGGACTTAAAGACCTACAATTCATTCCAGATACACAATATTACCATTTCTCTCAAACATTTCTCACAAATCAGTCTAAATGTGTGATAGTGAGCACTTCTGCTTTGCTGAGATAATCCATCCCACCTCACAGGTGTGCCACATCAAGATGCTGATCTGACATCATGGGTAGTGCACAGGTGTACCTTATACTGCCCACAATAAAAGGCCACCCTGGAATGTGCAGTTTTTTGCTTTATTGGGGGTCTGGGGACTCAGAACCGGTCAGTATCTGGTGTGACCACCATTTGCCTCATGCAATGCAACACATCTTCTTCGCATAGAGTTTATCAGATTGTCAATTGTGGCCTGTGGAATGTTGGTCCACTCCTCTTCAATGGCTGTGCGAAGTTGTTGGATATTAGTGGGAACTGGTACACGCTGTCGTATACGCCGGTCAAGCACATCCCAAACAAGAGCAGCTGACCTGAGAAATAAGAAATAAGCTAAGCTGGAAACCTGGACCCTCCGACCAAGAATGCGTGAAGTACCCTCAGAAGGTCTACTAGAAGATGTACGTAGAAGACTACTACAGATCAGCTGATCTACACCACAGCAACAGTGATCCTTGAGCTGGAGCCGGACCGTCTTTGAAGACTCCGTAAATCTCCGTATAATAATATATATCTACGGGAACGAGAAAGGAGAAAGCAGAGAACAAGAACAAGATTTGTAAATGTAAGATTTGAAGGACCCCCGGCATGAAAAATAGAATAGTTCTCGTCATTAGTGAACATGTGTCTCGTCATTGTGTATCATGGACAGTAAGAGGGGGATCAATAGAGTGTTGTTATTATAACGTCTAAAAAGTCTGTCGATAAATCAATAAGAAAATAAATGAAGTCGTTTTCGCGAACACGCGAACAGGGGCCGGACCGACTGTAGGGGGCGTGGCCAGAGACAGCCATAGCTGTCAAGTCTCCCGTTTTGGCCGGGAAACTACCGTATTTTACTTCTCTTTCCCGCCGTCCTCCCGTATTAGTATTTTCCCGTAAATCTCCCTTATATTATATAGTTGCTGGATAGTGTAGTGGTAAGATCGCCGCCTTTCACACGGGAGACCGGGGTTCGAATCCCGGTTGTGGCCAAAAATATATTTTATATATTTTATATATTTATATTTATATTTATATTATATTTTATATAATTTATATTATTTTATATTTCCTGTCTTAAAATGTAAGGGATACTGGAGCCTCCCGTTTTGGCCGGGAAACTACCGTATTTTACTTCTCTTTCCCGCCGTCCTCCCGTATTAGTATTTTCCCGTAAATCTCCCTTATATTATATAGTTGCTGGATAGTGTAGTGGTAAGATCGCCGCCTTTCACACGGGAGACCGGGGTTCGAATCCCGGTTGTGGCCAAAAATATATTTTATATATTTTATATATTTATATTTATATTTATATTATATTTTATATAATTTATATTATTTTATATTTCCTGTCTTAAAATGTAAGGGATACTGGAGCCTCCCGTTTTGGCCGGGAAACTACCGTATTTTACTTCTCTTTCCCGCCGTCCTCCCGTATTAGTATTTTCCTGTAAATCTCCCTTATAATATATATATATATATATATTATATTATATAGTTGCTGGATAGTGTAGTGGTAAGATCGCCGCCTTTCACACGGGAGACCGGGGTTCGAATCCCGGTTGTGGCCAAAAATATATTTTATATATTTTATATATTTATATTATTTTATATTTCCTGTCTTAAAATGTAAGGGATACTGGAGCCTGGTTGCGGATGGCTCACGGCGGGTGCCGGAAAATTTCCTTTATTTTCAAATCCAAACCTTGACAGGTATGCTGCTGTTCCAAATCATGGGTGCATGTTACAAGTGCGGAACATATTTTAACTTAGTACTAACTTAGCATCATATTTGATCTGATTCGACTGAATATCCCAGGTTTCCATCTCTCATGCATCTGGTGTGACGTGTTTTCAGACTCTCAGGCTGGCGCAAAGAAATCTTACGGGAATTGAACGTCTCACTCCGGCCAGCTGACCAAAGTTCGGTAACCTTGGTATTGTGTGTAGGAGATTCGCTATAACTATAATTTCGTTCTCCATTTACATGCCCGTAGTGTCTTTAAGTGTTATGTAGTTTTGCCTGAAACGCAAAAATAAAACAAAGCAATTAAAGCCGATCAGTGGCTCAAATTGTGCTGTAGCGATTGAAGAACTTTTGTCGGAAGTTGGATTCGAACTTGGGATGCCTTACTTGGGAGAACAGAATACCAGAATAGAGTAGGTTAAGTCCAGCCTTGGCTTCCAAGCTGACGTTTTTCTACATATGTGCTTGTGTATCATGGACAGTAAGAGGGGGCAGGCAAGGAGAGAATTTCTCTCTTTGGGGATCAATAGAGTGTTGTTATTATAACGTCTAAAAAGTATGATGGTCTGTCGATAAATCAATAAGAAAATAAATGAAGTCGTTTTCGCGAACACGCCGAATTATAACTATAATTTCGTTCTCCATTTACATGCCCGTAGTGTCTTTAACCGGCTGCACAAACTGGATCCGCCTCCATTACGACACAACTTTGCCCTTATTGGCTTAAGAATTTAGTCACATACATGACGTATATCTGCTATTTCTCCCGAGAAGCAGGTAAAGCAGTGGTAACTGCTTTGTAGTTAATTTACCTGGTAAAATTAAGTTTAAATAAATGATATAAATACTGTAATAGTACTCGTGAGCTTTGTTTATTTGTTATTAGTTATTGTAATGTTGCGCTGCTTTATTTGTTTAATCGTCTAGTCTGTGGAGACATTCAAGTTAATCAAATAAGAATTGCACTGTACACTGTACATGACCATAAAAACTTTGTATCCTTGAAATAAATGTTTTTGATCTTTTCCTTGGCAGTTATCTTTTTACACAGGGCCTCTATGTACACGATAGTTTTTTTTTTCATGACTAACAGTATGGATCAGGAGTTGGTTATTGTAAAAGAAGTAATGTGCATGCAGGTGATATTTGTATAGATTTATCCACACCCTTGTAGCAGTGCTGCCATTGCAGTCAGATCTCGCAAACTAGGAGTATTAGTTGTCTTTATTTCTCTTTATTTCTTGACGCCAACCCTCTCCATTAATCCGGGCTTGGGACTGGCACCTACCTGAGCTGGCTTGCTCCCTTAAGTGGCTGGGTTAGGCTAAACTATATATATATATTTACCAAGACTACAATAAAACATCTCGAAATGTGTAGTCTAGCAAAACGCAGTTTAAAGAAGGTAGCCTACCTGGCGAAATTGCAAACAAATTAAGGGCGTTAGGCAGCCTTTAGATCCTACCCATCATGCACTGCAGTTTTTTGCTAATTCCTCAAATGGAAAACTGTCCATCCATCCATCCATTTTCCAAACCGCTTATCCTACTGGATCGCGGGGGGTCTGGAGCCTATCCCGGAAGCAATGGGCACGAGACAGGGAACAACTCAGGATGGCGGGCCAGCCCATCGCAGGGCACACTCACACACTATTCACTCACGCATACACTCCTATGGGCAATTTAGCAACTCCAATTAGCCTCAGCATGTTTTTGGACTGTGGGGGAAACCAGAGTACCCGGAGGAAACCCCACGATGACATGGGTAGAACATGCAAACTCCACACACATGTGACCCAGGTGGAGACTCGAACCCGGGCCCTAGAGGTGTGAGGCAACAGTGCTAACCACTGCACCACCATGCTGCCCCCTAAATGGAAAACCATTAAATACAAAAGGAAAACAAAAGTGCTGTAAGACTGTATACTTATGTGTATGTTAGTAAAGGCTGTAGCTGACACAACGGACCCCACTAATTAGAAAGGGGTAATTGTACACATGTGGCATCCAGTATGTTCTTCTATAACAGTTTTTAAAAAAAAAAAAAAACTCACATTACACAAATTGGCACTATCAAAACGAGGATTATGGGGAAAATGGGGACTGTGATGGAGATTACATACACGTAGGCATGGTATTTAGTTTTTTTTTAATCTGGTCACCTTCCAGAGTAATTGTAAACTAAAACCATCTTCACCCTATTTGATTCTTTATAAATGGACAATCAGTCGTGCAGTAAATGGGGGTATAGAGAGACACAGAGCTTGTCTAACAAAAAACCCTGGGAAGCTAACATTAATAGGGTGGGTATGGATAGCAAAACCATTGATACAGATTACAGATTTATATCTCACCTGAACCCTGGCGGGCTCCGTGCCAATAGGGGTTGGGATTAGGGTTAGTTAACTTAAGTAGTAATATTGATGTGTATATTCTCCTATTCTCCAGTCAGTGAATCGTGAAACGTAATGTTAATATGTTTCTATACCTATATGTTCTGCTTAAAAACCCATAAAGGCAAGCACAGTGTTTAGACATTCTGTTACTTAGACTAGTAAACACTAAGATCCTTCAGCTTTCAATTAACCTGACACAACAGTCTAAACAACAAATGTGTGCCATGTCATTTGTCATCTTTACATCTTGTATCCTTTATATGGTAATTGGATTTTCAAGGTGGAATTGCAGGTCGATCATTTTAAGGATCTAGATGTAAACCTCCCTGGTGTTGCTTTAATATTTTTTTTGCACAATTTGCTTCACACACTTCCTCCAGCAGAGAAGCTTACAATACTACACCCCACCAAATGACTGGATGATGCCTTTTTATTTAAGGTCTGGCTGTGAGCCTCGATTACCGATACACTATCTTCAGGCTCCTGCCGGGATCAGTCAGTATGGTGGACCTTTGGAGGAATGGGTACAAAACCATCAGGAAAGTTTGCAGGTGCTTCAAGAGTATGTGAAGGCTTAGTTGGAGGAACAAGCCACACCACGAAATCGGAAACACAATGAGTTGGTTAATGATTAGGGGTTTGATGAAGGTCAGCTGGTGTGTTTGCGGAACCATGTTCGAGGTAAAATACAGGATCATTGGGATGCCTGTTTGTATATGGTAGTTCGGTGTCCCCAAGATCAGGGTGCAGTTTACTCTGCAACTCCAATGGAGGGGGACGGGGTTGTCCGTCAAGTTCACCGAACAGAGTTGCGTCCAGTACCACAGGGGGTTGTTATGTCAGGGGAAGATGTTCTGGTAATGTCTCCTGAGTCTGGGTTGCCCACAGGGGCAACAGAAATGGAATCGGATGAGGACTCTGTGGTTTTACGGGGACAGGGCTGGTGGGAGGGGTCGCAATAGAGCATCCACAAGTAGGCCTCGTATAATGGAGGAGGTTATGTCCCCCCCGAGGTGTAGAGACCAGTTAAACGTTCGGTGAGGTCCACCACTGGTCATCATACCAACCCTTATAAGTTACCACGGTCAGTGAATGATCGTTCGGTTGGGGAGGAAGACCAGTGGTTTGGGGATAGAATTCTTAGCTGTGATCGTTGGGTCATCAATTTCATTTTGGGGGATGGATTGTAGCCAGGCAATTATAGGCAGGTATAGGAACTGCAGTTCGGACTGGAGGCATAGCCGGGGCGAGATGGCTGTGCATGTTCCGATGGTAGGGCATATTGGCAAAGGAGCAGGCACGGGAAAGACAGGCAGGGTCCTGATAGATTTGGGGGAGCATCGGCGGGCATATTGAATTTGCAGTGTAGCAGCCTTTCTGTTTGCTTGTTTCAGGGGTGAACAATCTTATCCGCAAAGGGCCGGTGTGTATGCAGGTTTTCGCTGCAACTCCCTAATTAGATTTCTAATTAGAGGACTGATTAGCTGAAGAGTCCTCATACCTGGTTTTGAAGAGCTGACCTAAAGGTTACCCCAAAAACCTGTTTTTTTTTTGTTTGAATGGGGCAGTGAGTCATGGGGTAAACTACTGTTCTTTAGGGGTTTTCAAGGTGGAATTACGGGTCGATAATTTTAAGGATCAGGTTGTAAACCTCCCTGGTGTTGCTTTAATATGTTTTATCTGAGGTTGTATCGTGTATTATCAAGCCAGCCGGCTTAGTGGCCTCGGGAGCGGGGTTTAGTGGGAGCAGCTGGCTAGTTTTATTTTCTTTTTTGTTTGTGTCTTTTTCTTTGTTGTATGTATATTTTGGGTTCATTATTAGGCAGGCTGGGCCTTTTGGCACCTGTAGTCTGGGTGCTGGATTGCCCATAGGGGTCTTTTTTATTGCTGTGATTTGCTGTGTCATTCACTAGTGTGATTTGTGCTGGATGTGTTTTTAAGGTTGTGCTGTGGCGTGTACCTGAGCAAACTTTGGGCAACCTGTTCTCTTGTTGGCTTTATTGACAAAGGGTGGATTAGTCTAATTACGGCCTGCTACAAATAGCTGCATATAACGTATAAAAAAAATCACCTTATGGGTGCTCCGTAGGGTAGCAAGATCTTGAGTTTTTTTTACAGTACTCGGGTACGTTTTAAAATTTTCGACCAATCAGCAAACATTATTCTGACAGCATAGCTGGGAAACCAATGAAAAGTGAGTGCAACGTTCTAGAACTTGACTTCGGGTTGACGCTCCCTATAAAAGAGCTGGGTACTGCTTCAAGGCGTTCAGTTGGCGCTACCTCCTGATAGAGTAGCACTGTACGGCTCTTGTTCCGTAAAACAACATCAAAAGGATGAAAAAAAAAACAATATT
Organism: Brienomyrus brachyistius; assembly: GCF_023856365.1. Taxonomy (NCBI): domain Eukaryota; kingdom Metazoa; phylum Chordata; class Actinopteri; order Osteoglossiformes; family Mormyridae; genus Brienomyrus; species Brienomyrus brachyistius. The sequence goes on from NW_026042825.1 coordinate 36,349, forward strand.
TAAAGAAGACGAAAAAAATCAATTTTTAAAGAAGACGAAAAAAACATCGTCTAAAAAAATAAGCCAAAAAAATAATATCCGAAGAAGGAAAAACATGCAAAGTAAAAAAAAACAAACAAAAATAAAAAACAATATCCAAAGAAGAAGGAAAAAAACATCCAAAGGGAGAAAAGAAGAACTGAAGGGCCAACGAGGTAGGAGGAAATACAAATTTCGTTTCAGCACCGTTGGAGTGCCAAGCCGTGAAAAGCATTTGGCCAGAAGACAAGGTAAGTGTTGTATCTGTTATTTTAAAACAGCGCTTTTCAAAATGCTGCTTTATAATCGTTTGAGATCGTTAGCCAGTGTGACAGCTGAAGGCTTTTTGAGTTTACCAACATAAAGTTTTATTTCTGTATTAGGACATTGTCAGGAACAATGATGTGTTCATCGCTATGATGTGGTCAAAAAGCGATGCATTGAATCTTAGAAACATTTGTGATTTTTCAAACGATGCTTTTCCTTTTATTTAATCAGTAAAATTTCCATCGGTTTTATATAGTGCCCCTTGAAATATGTCTTTAGCTCATTTTCCGGGCATTTTACTAGAATGCATCCTGAGAAATACACAAGCTCTGCTGCATTTCCGTGCCTCGATGTTTAGTGCCGAGTATAATTGTTGCAGTTGCCTTTTATATATTCCATGAGACCTGTTGGTACCAAGAGAAGTGTGAGACTGTCAGGGTGAATTTATCATACAATCGCACGCATAAATACCTGAGGGTTGCCAGTCCTTTTGCGTTGTTACAGGAGGACTAGAGCTGACGAGTGTGTTTCTACACACTATCAAGGGCATTGTAGTACAGTTTTCTCAGGTGGGAGAATGCTGCCGATCTCCTATTTGACAATACAGCCCTTGATATATTAGAATATTACAGAACTAGAAGCCTTTTGCAAGGAAGAATGTGAGAAAATCCCAAGTACAAGAACTGAAAGCCTTTCAGCTGGCTATAAGAAGCGCTTGTAAGCTGTGATATCTGGCAGAGGAGGTGTTACTAAGTACTGATTACGTAGGGTGCCCAAACTTTTGCAGAGTGCCATAATAATGTTTTTATTTTGTAATTTTGTTCAATTTATGGCATAAAAAGTAACTATTCATCAATGTTTGCTGAAAATATTGTGTATTTTTCCCCCAGTTCCTAAAGAGACTGTATTAACTGATATTGTTGCTTTTGTAATTGAAAAGATGTTATTTGTCAAGGGGTGCCAAACCTTTGCATAAGACTGTACACAGTGTGTGTATGTGTTTATGTGAGTGTGTGTCTGTGTGTGTGTGTGTATATATATATATGTGTGTGTGTGTATATATTTCTGTATATGCATGTGTATATATATATTTATATATAGTTCACACACATTCAAACTTATTTGAATACACATTCAAAATTATTTTTATTATTATTATTTTCGTTTTTTTTTTTTTTTTGTGTTTTAAAATTTTTTATTTTTGCAATGGAAATAAAAATAAAGCAGTCCTCCGTAGAGGAGGGGTGGTGGAGGGAATATATATATATATATACATATATATAAAATAATTGTCACACAACTGGGGTGACATGCCTATCCTGCTCACCCAATTTTAGTGCACTTTAGTTATGCATAATGACCTTCTAGTCTCGATACACCCATATATATATATGTATATATATATATAGTTTTTTTTGTTTTTTTTTTTTGCAATAGACAATAAAAATAACGCAGTTCTCCATAAAGGAGGGATGGTGGATGGAATATATATATACATATATATAAAATAATTGTCACACAACCTGGGTGACATGCCTTGCCTGCTCACCCAGTTTTAGTGCACCTTAGTTATTCATAATGACCATCTAGTCTCGATACACCCATAAATATATATGTATATATATATAGTTTTTTTTGGTTTTTTTTTGCAATAGACAATAAAAATAACGCAGTTCTCCATAAAGGAGGGATGGTGGATGGAATATATATATACATATATATAAAATAATTGTCACACAACTTGGGTGACATGCCTTGCCTGCTCACCCAATTTTAGTGCAACTTAGTTATCCATAATGACCAACTAGTCTCGATACACCCATATATATATATATATATATATGTACATATATATATAGTTTTTTTATTAGCAATAGAAAAGAAAAATAACGCAGTTCTCCGTAAAGGAGGGATGGTGGATGGAATATATATATATATATATATATATACATTTATATAAAATAATTGTCACACAACCTGGGTGACATGCCTTGCCTGCTCACCCAATTTTAGTGCACTTTAGTTATCCATAATGACCATCTAGTCTCGATACACCCATGAATATATATGTATATATATATATATATATATATATATATATATATATATATATATATATATATATATATATATATATATATAGTTTTTCTGTTTTTTTTTTGCAATAGACAATAAAAATAACGCAGTTCTCCGTAAAGGAGGGATGGTGGATGGAATATGTATATGCATATATATAAAATAATTGTCACACAACCTGGGTGACATGCCTTGCCTGCTCACCCAATTTTAGTGCACCTTAGTTATCCATACTGACCATCTAGTCTCGACACACCCATATATATATATATATATATATATATATATATATATATATATATATATATATATATGTATATATATAGATATTTTTTCTTTTTCTTGTGTTTTTTTTTCGCAATGGATATTAAAAATAAAGCAGTCCTCCGTAAAGGAGGGGTGGTGGAGGGAATATATATATACATATATATATAAAATAATTGTCACACAACCTGGGTGACATGCCTTGCCTGCTCACCCAATTTTAGTGCAACTTAGTTATCCATAATGACCAACTAGTCTCGATACACCCATATATATATATATATATATGTACATATATATAGTTTTTTTATTAGCAATAGAAAAGAAAAATAACGCAGTTCTCCGTAAAGGAGGGATGGTGGATGGAATATATATATATATATATATATATATATATATATATATATATATATATATATATATACATTTATATAAAATAATTGTCACACAACCTGGGTGACATGCCTTGCCTGCTCACCCAATTTTAGTGCACTTTAGTTATCCATACTGATCATCTAGTCTCGACACACCCATATATATATATATATATATATATATATATATATATATATATATATATATATATATATATGTATATATATATAGATATTTTTTCTTTTTCTTGTGTTTTTTTTTCGCAATGGATATTAAAAATAAAGCAGTCCTCCGTAAAGGAGGGGTGGTGGAGGGAATATATATATACATATATATATAAAATAATTGTCACACAACCTGGGTGACATGCCTTGCCTGCTCACCCAATTTTAGTGCAACTTAGTTATCCATAATGACCAACTAGTCTCGATACACCCATATATATATATATATATATGTACATATATATAGTTTTTTTATTAGCAATAGAAAAGGAAAATAACGCAGTTCTCCGTAAAGGAGGGATGGTGGATGGATATATATATATATATATATATATATATATATATATATATATATATATATATACATTTATATAAAATAATTGTCACACAACCTGGGTGACATGCCTTGCCTGCTCACCCAATTTTAGTGCACTTTAGTTATCCATACTGACCATCTAGTCTCGACACACCCATATATATATATATATATATATATATATATATATATATATATATATATATATATATATATATATGTATATATATATAGATATTTTTTCTTTTTCTTGTGTTTTTTTTTCGCAATGGATATTAAAAATAAAGCAGTCCTCCGTAAAGGAGGGATGGTGGATGGAATATATATATAAAATAATTGTCACACAACCGGGGTGACATGCCTTGCCTGCTCACCCAATTTTAGTGCACCTTAGTTATTCATAATGACCATCTAGTCTCGATACACCCATAAATATATATGTATATATATATAGTTTTTTTATTAGCAATAGAAAAGAAAAATAACGCAGTTCTCCGTAAAGGAGGGATGGTGGATGGAATATATATATATATATATACATTTATATAAAATAATTGTCACACAACCTGGGTGACATGCCTTGCCTGCTCACCCAATTTTAGTGCACTTTAGTTATCCATAATGACCATCTAGTCTCGATACACCCATGAATATATATGTATATATATATATATATATATATATAGTTTTTCTGGTTTTTTTTTGCAATAGACAATAAAAATAACGCAGTTCTCCATAAAGGAGGGATGGTGGATGGAATATGTATATGCATATATATAAAATAATTGTCACACAACCTGGGTGACATGCCTTGCCTGCTCACCCAATTTTAGTGCACCTCAGTTATCCATACTGACCATCTAGTCTCGACACACCCATATATATATATATATATATATATATATATATATATATATGTATATATATATATAGATATTTTTTCTTTTTCTTGTGTTTTTTTTTCGCAATGGATATTAAAAATAAAGCAGTCCTCCGTAAAGGAGGGGTGGTGGAGGGAATATATATATACATTTATATAAAATAATTGTCACACAACTGGGGTGACATGCCTTGCCTGCTCACCCAATTTTAGTGCACCTTAGTTATCCATAATGACCAACTAGTCTCGATACACCCATAAATATATATGTGTATATATATATATATATATAGTTTTTTTGTGTTTTTTTTTTGCAATAGACAATAAAAATAACGCAGTTCTCCATAAAGGAGGGATAGTGGATGGAATATATATATACATATATATAAAATTATTGTCACACAACCTGGGTGACATGCCTTGCCTGCTCACCCAATTTTAGTGCACCTTAGTTATCCATACTGACCATCTAGTCTCGATACACCCATATATATATATATATATATATGTACATATATATAGTTTTTTTATTAGCAATAGAAAAGAAAAATAACGCAGTTCTCCGTAAAGGAGGGATGGTGAATGGAATATATACATACATATATATAAAATAATTGTCACACAACCTGGGTGACATGCTTTGCCTGCTCACCCAATTTTAGTGCAACTTAGTTATCCATAATGACCAACTAGTCTCGATACACCCATAAATATATATGTATATATATATATATATATATATAGTTTTTTTATTTTTTTCGTAATGGACAATAAAAATAACGCAGTTCTCCGTAAAGGAGGGATGGTGGATGGAATATATATATACATATATACATTTATATAAAATAATTGTCACACAACCTGGGTGACATGCCTTGCCTGCTCACCCAGTTTTAGTGCACCTTAGTTATCCATACTGACCATCTAGTCTCGATACACCCATAAATATATATACTGAACAAAAATATAAACGCAACACTCTTGTTTCTGCTCCCATTTTTCATGAGATGGACTTAAAGACCTACAATTCATTCCAGATACACAATATTACCAGCAGTTTTTTGCTTTATTGGGGGTCTGGGGACTCAGAACCGGTCAGTATCTGGTGTGACCACCATTTGCCTCATACAATGCAACACATCTTCTTCGCATAGAGTTTATCAGATTGTCAATTGTGGCCTGTGGAATGTTGGTCCACTCCTCTTCAATGGCTGTGCGAAGTTGTTGGATATTAGTGGGAACTGGTACACGCTGTCGTATACGCCGGTCAAGCACATCCCAAACATGCTCAACGGGTGACATGTCCGGTGAGTATGCTGGCCATGCAAGAACTGGGACATTTTCAGCTTCCAAGAACTGTGTACAGATCCTTGCAACATGGGGCCGTGCATCATCTGTCTGAGTGGCTGGTCTCAGACGATCTTGGAGGTGAACCTGCTGGATGTGGAGGTCCTGGGCTGGTGTGGTTACACGTGGTCTGCGGTTGTGAGGCCGGTTGGATGTACTGCCATATTCTCTGAAACGCCTTTGGAGACGGCTTATGGTTGAGAAATGAACATTCAATGCACGAGCAACAGATCTGGTTGACATTCCTGCTGTCAGCATGCCAATTGCACGCTCCCTCAATGCTTGTGGCATCTGTGGCATTTTGCTGTGAGACAAAACTGCACATTCCAGGGTGGCCTTTTATTGTGGGCAGTATAAGGTACACCTGTGCACTACCCATGATGTCAGATCAGCATCTTGATGTGGCACACCTGTGAGGTGGGATGGATTATCTCAGCAAAGCAGAAGTGCTCACTATCACACATTTAGACTGATTTGTGAGAAATGTTTGAGAGAAATGGTAATATTGTGTATCTGGAATGAATTGTAGATCTTTAAGTCCATCTCATGAAAAATGGGAGCAAAAACAAAAGTGTTGCGTTTATATTTTTGTTCAGTGTATGTATATGTATACATATAGTTTTTTTTGTGTTTGTGAAAACGGGTCTTTAATCGGGGAAACGGAGCGGGTAGAGCAGGACGGAACGCAGGCATTGACAAACTACAATGACGGACAGGGCAAACAGGTAAGACCAGGACTTAAAATAGGTCATGACTAATCAAAGTAATCGGGCAAAGCAGGAGACGATCAGGGAAGCACACGTGGGTAATCAGGGGGCGTGGCACACACGAGGAGCGGACAAGCCGGGCATATATGTATATCTATATAAAACCTCATTAATGAGGGACAGGGAACAGAACGGACAGACAGAACTGGCACAGGGGAAGGAGCCAGGACAAGACTTGACATAAGACAGGAAAGGCAGAGAAACAGATCAGAAAGGGGGACACGGAGGGAACAGGCAGGACAAAAGGACCGGGAGTGAACGAAGGGAACATCGGGGAAAGAGGAGCAGAAGCCAGAGGGACGAGGGACAAAGAGAGGAGGGACAGAGACAGGAGGAACAAAGCGAGGGGGAGCAGAGGCAGGAGGGACAAAGACGGGAGGCCAGGGAGAGAAGGAGGGGGAACCAAGAGGAGCCCGAGGGAGACCCAGCGGGCGACGGGAGGCAGCCGGAAGGGCTGCAGGCGGCCGGGAGGCCGGAGCCGGAGGGGCCGAGGAGACGGGGTGAGGGACAGACGCAGGGACGAAGGAGGGAGTCGGAGGGGAGACCAGGGAAGGGGACGAAGGAGCTGGAAGGGACCCTGGCGAGGGCAAGGAGAGAGGGGGAGCCGCAGCAGACGGCGACGTCCTCCGACACGCCAGAGCGGGAGGACCAGCAGGCGAATGAGGAGCCGCCGTCGGGGGGCCCGCAGGCAACCGATAAGACGCCGGAGGAGGGACCGAGGCAGGGCGACGAGGCCGCGGAGGGGGACCCGCAGACGACAGCCGACCCGGAGGGCCAGGACCCGCAGGTGCCGACCAAGCCCTAGCGCCGGCGAGGGAGGGCGAGCCAGGGGGCTGGGCGGGTGGGACCCCAGCCGTGCGTCTGTGTCCTCTCCCCTTATGGGACACAGACATAAGGACCTGCGGCCGGGGTCGGGCTCGTCGGGGTGAGGGTACCAGAGTCACAGGGGGAGAAGGGACTGGAGTGGGGCCAGGGACTGGAGCTGCAGGCTGCAGAGGGAGCGCCTGCCCGGGAGCTGCAGGCAGGGAAAGCGCCTCGGACGTGGGCGCGGTAGCTGCAGGCAGCGGAGACGGCTGCTCGGGCTCTGGGGCCGCAGGGGGCACTTATTTTATTATATAAAATAAGTGTCACACAACCGGGGTGACATGCCTTGCCTGCTTGTGGGATGAGGAAGACTCAGGGACTGGAAATGGGATTAAAACTGAAGATGTGCTCATTCCTTTGTGTATTTACAAATTTTCCTTCCGTCAGACATGAGGAGTTTGCTGCTATATTTGGCACTAATAGAGATTCTGATGCTGCTATTTTTATTGTCTATTAGTTTGTTATTATTTACAAGTTCTGTTGTGTTTTTGCATTTTTCTCTTCTGGTTAATTAACTGCTGTCTGTTTGCTGTGAAGTATGAGTGTGGTGAGTAAGACTCAGGGACTGGAAGTGGGATTACAACTAAAGATAACATGCTTATTCCTTTTTGTATTGTTTACAAATTTCCTTCCGTCAAACATGAGGAGTTTGCTGCTATATTGTGCACTAACAGAGATTCTGATGCTGCTATTTTTATTGTTTATAAATGTGTTATTGTTTCCAAGTTGAGTATTCAATAAATGCTAAATTGAGAAATTTTGTGTATCGTTTGTTATTATTAGTGTGATATTTTACCATGCAAATAGAGGGGAAAACGTCCAATTATCGGCCAAAAAAAATCAGCAGCATATATCGGCCATCGCCTGACCCTTGACTTGAAAAACCCATATCGGTCGACCTCTAGTAACAGTACATTCTGTCCAATTCATCCATCGAGTTAAGTCACACACCCACTTGAGGGGGCACTCCGGCAGACGTGAGGATGGGGATGTTCTTTCCGCTATAACATCCACTGCAGAAGTACATCTCGCTCCTGTTCACAGGGCTTACTTCAATGATGAAGCAGGGCTGGTTGTCTGGACAAGAAGTTGTCCTGCTGCTGGGTCTCGGTGCCGTTTTTCCACCTAAGCTTGAAGGTGGAAATGTGTTCCAACTTGGTCCCTGGGACTGCAGCATAGCCAAACATCGCGAGCAGCGTCGGCCACACCCACCACCAGAACCATCACACCGTCCTATACACATAAAGAAGAACTAAAACATAGAGTGTTGTGACAATCTATGCGTTAATGTTTGGCAGCATAGGTGATTCATTAAAATTATACCGAAGAATGGAAAATGTGATATTTAGAATATTTTTTGCCATTTAGTAGCTAATTTAAGCACTTACCCAATGCCTCAATTTGTTTTAGGTCAGTAATGTCTGAGCCAAAAGAATGAATGTATGAATTTAATACAATTCACCCACTCCCACCCACACACAAATCTGAAATTCAATTTAAGACACTTCTTAAACATTAGTGCATTAACAAAAAAGGAAAATCTTAAGAGATTCAGTAGGATTTTCTATGTTAGACTTAAGCTAATAGTTCAATAGTTTTTACATATTTCAATATACCAATTTGACTTTAATGTTGAAACAGATGCTAAAACATGGAATAATTTCATAACTAGAGAAACATGTTATTCACAAACACTAGCAAAGGTAGCTTATAGTTAAGCTTACTTAAGTCAGCAAGTCAGGCTACAGTGTGTAAGAATAGTCGTAAACGATAATTTGTCTCAGTCTTACATGACAGAATAAGTAAACAGAAAATATAAAATGGCTGAAACAGCGTCATTAACGCCAGCTACAGTAGAGGCGCAGAAAAGGTGTCATGACTGAAGTATTCCCAAACTCTGGAAGACCGTATGCGAGCCTTTTTTGCCGCGTGTTTCTCCAGAGGCTCCGGAGCTCCGCTGGTTGAGACAGCCATGTTGGTTCATGTGCAGGGGGACGAGCGGCAAATTTCTTTTTTGCAGGGTGGTAGGTGATGTCTCATTAATATTTATGAGAGAAGTGCTACATGATTGGCCAGTGCATGCCAGTGCATGCCCAAAATGGTGCGGCACTGCATCCAAGCCTGCGGCACTCAGAGTCACAAATACAGTGGAAACCATTTGTAGTAATTACGTCTGTCTGGCTGATTTCCAACTAATTGATATTTGTATATTTATTACATGAATATAAGGTAATATAAGGTAATAGAAGAGGTATTTAATGGTTTTCCATCTGAGGAATTTGCAAAAAACTGCAGTGCATGATGGGTCGGACCTAAAGGCTGCCTTAACGTCCTCATCTGTATGACGACATACATCAAGACTAGGAAGGTGCATAATGTTCATGTCTGGTTGCGTTTGTTGGTCCAGAAAGTAATTCAATTTCGCCATGTAGGTTACGTTCTTAAAAACTGCTTGGATATAGCCCGATTATATGCTGTGGGCCTTTTAATTTCTTTGTTTACCAGGTAGGCTACCTTCTTTAAACTGCGTTTTGTTAGACTACATATTTAGGGAGGTCTTTATAAATTTATAGTAGTCTTCATAAATATGTGCATAGTTTAGCCTAACCCAGCCACTTAAGGGAGAAAGCCAGCTCAACTAGGTGTCGGTCCCAAGCCCGGATTAATGGGGAGGGTTGGCGTCAAGAAATAAAGAGACTGTATCTTCACTGCATGACTGATGTCAAAATGTGTGAAATATGTGGTTGTATTAATAAATGCATTAAAGTAGGTTAATGATTCTGTGCTGTCTAAATTGTATAGAAAATTTCTACGTATAGCCAAACAAATCTCCTCCTGTTTGAAAAGGCATAGAAAAAGCAATTTAGCCACTAAAACTTTACAGTTTTTGTGAGGGACAGTCGAATTCTCTCGTTTCTCTCGTCAAGTTTTTTTGTGATCCTGCACCTACACTTTGCCGGCCCCAGGAGGATGGGCTCCCCCTTTGAGTTTGGTCCCTCCCAAGGTTTCTTCCTTCTTGGGAGTTTTTCCATCCTATCGGCGCCTATGGCTTACTCACTGGGGGCTTTGGGTGGGCATGATATAAAGCAAAGCATTTTCCCTCCCAGTTTCCTCCTCTGGTCCACATTGCAGGACCATCAGCCATCAGAAACAGTCAGACGGTCTCCTTCAGCTTCTTTAGTGTCCTTGGAAGCCAAGGCAGTTTTAGGTCTGAGAAGAGGTTTATCAGAAGGACACATATTACGTCGTTTGTCCTGAAATGTAACATGGGGAGGAAAAGTTAAGCGGTTTAGTCAGATTGGAGTCGTTTATTCAGCAGTGGCAGCGCCAGTGACTTAATGCTACAGGTGCTATAGGGGAGTGAGATTATTTAGACCGGGTGCTTTAGCTTTTCAGCTTATGTAGATGGTGTATAGAAGCACACAGCACGATAAGCTACAGCATGGATAAAATAGGATAAAATATGAAATTCTAACGTCTAGCTCACAGAGCCTCTATGTGTACTTTGAAGAAAAAATACACTACAAGTATGCTGTAAAAACCGCAAAAATGTCTTACACAATATACAGATTTTACAGATAGTTAAAGAAAAAATGAAACCAATATTTTGGGGGTGCTGTGGGGGTACTATGGTCATTGGAGGAGGAGCTAGAGCCCCCCCCCCCAAGCTTTTCCTTGGTGCTGCCACTGTTGTTCAGATTAAAAGTAACATTGTCATTAATAAACAGTACTCTGATCAAATTTTTGCATGTACAAACACAATCAAAGTTTAACCACATGTTTAGACACAATTCACACACCTGTTACATTTCCATAATGCTAAGACTCTCTACACTTACTTCATCCACTTTCTTGTTTGGTACACAGTCATTTGATGGATGTGTAAGATCATTACCAGACCGTCTGCTGCAAACTCTACAGTTAATGAATGGCTGCAAAAACACACAGACACACAAAAACAGTATTTAAAGAGTGGTGGGCAATAAATACAGTGAGAGAAGGTGTAGTAAAGATATATCTAATGATTTAAGGCAGAGCTGCTGGAGTGCAGGGTTTAATGACACAGAACAATTTTAGAGGAAAGAGCTTCCAAAGCAGGGTCACCATAAGGCTATATTATACAAAGCAAGTTCATCTAAAAGTATGAACAACAAATCCCGTTTAACTGAACACTGCTCTGTATTAAAATACTGTCCTCCGATCAAGCTAAGTGGTCCTGTAGTTCACTATTTAAAGAGGTAAATTTAAAGGGTAATTCACACTGCACATCTACCCTGCTCTGACCAGGTTTAATTACTGGCTTTCTAATTAAAACAAGAGTTAAGTCCTGCCCTTTCACCACAAAACACCACACTGCCATTTAAGGCTGATTTCAACAATGAGTTTTAGTTAACCTGGCTCGATTGAGTTAACTCTGGGTATGTAAAACCCGCTTTGTAGTACAGCCCACAGGTCTTTAAATAAGGCCAGCTAGGGTTCATAGCTCGAAGCATAATCTACAGGTCACCCCTCAGATGATTAGCATTTGCTTCTGCCTGGTAATCCAGCCTTTAAGCCTGTAAACCTACTAAAATTTGAGAATAAGGTGAAGGAACTGGCTCTTTGAGGCCACCTATGTATTTGTTACTTTATTGTTGGCTAACTTTCCCCCGCAGGGCATCAAAAAAGTTAACATGAACCTAAATTAATTTGCTAACTGATATGTCCAATGCTCACAGTCACAGTGACTCTTTACTTACCCTCTTGTCCATGAAAATACAGTCAGCCCGATGGTCTGTTGCAGTTGACTTTGGACATTTTGTTGCTCTCAAGAGAATCTCAATGTCAATGTATTCACTGCTGATCTAAATCACATAAACACGTTATATACAAAATTGCCTACAACTGTTTTAAAGGCAATATAACAAACAATAATCACCCAAAAAATGGCAAACTGTCACAGACTTGACTGCAGCAGATTCAGAGAGAAACTGTGAGAAGGTAAAATTGACCAGGGCTGAGATATACAACCATCACTTTCATTGTGAAGAGACATTAAGCATCATATGCATTGAAATTAAAACATCAAAATCAATGTGATACTCATTAGTTCAGCTTGCAGATGATGAAAGTTTCACACTTTTGTAAACACTTTCTCAGCAGTTACCTTCGGACGGCCCTGGATGTTATAGAAATTCATGTGCTGACGGGTTCCTTGATGAGCATTTTCGACTGCGAGTTTAATGGCCGTCTTGTGAGTGCAGGGAGACTGTGGTAATCTTGCTGGGCCTCTGTGGAGATAAGCAGAGCTCCATAAGCCAAAACCAGAAGCAGCAGGCGGGTCATCTTCCTCTCAGCTTTGAAGGGAGAAGCAGGACTGAGGACACTGATCTGTGGTCCCCTTATCCAGCACGTCCAGGGGCGTGTCCTTCACTCGAAACAAACAGACCTTTGAACAACATTGGAAAACTCTTCAGGATGAATTGAGGCAGGTGGTCAAGTGGGTTTATTGTTATTTCAGCAATATACACAGTACACAGTGAAAGGAAACATTGTTCCTCCTGGACCACGGTGCAACACAAAGAAGAAAAACAGAAACAACACAAGATGACACAAGTGCGGGCAAGATAGAACTATACAGAGTGAAAGGAGCACAAACAGAGGGAGAAAGTGCAAGATAAACACAAGAGCAACAATACAATACTACAGGACAAGACAGCGCAGTCAAGAACACAGAGTGCAGCCAGAGCTAACCTGAATAGGGGCATCAAGGTTGCCAGGCAGGCAGAGAAACAGAAAATAGAGGTCTACTTCACATACAACAACCCACAGTGGGTGTGGCAGGGAATACAACACATTACAAACTTCAAAGGCAACAACACCGTCACTGTTAACAGCAACGCCCTTTTAGCAAAGGAGCTAAACAGCTTCTTTGCTCGTCTGGAGGAACACAGAGCAGACATAGCCACACTGCCCCCTCCCCCAATCTCCAGCACTCACAGACTCCCTCTGCAGGAACACCACGCGAGAAGGCACATTGCATCTCTAGGTGTGTGGAGTTTAAGACAAGGCAAGTGATGCTACGATAATATAATTCCTTGGTAAGACCCCACCTAGAATATTGTGTGCGGGTTTGGTTACCATACCTTAAGAAGGACATTGCTGCCTTGGAAAAGGTGCAACGTAGGGCAACGAGAATGATTCCTGGTCTTAGAGGAATGTCTAATGAGGAGAGGTTAGCTGAGCTGAATCTGTTTAGCCTCGAGCAAAGGAGACTAAGGGGGGACATAATCCAGGTGTTTAAGATTCTAACAGGTCTGGATGCTGTTCAGCCAAATGGCTATTTCAATGTTAGTTTAAATACCAGAACTCGTGGCCATAAGTGGAAATTAGCTGGAGAACATTTTAAAACGAATTTGATGAAGCATTTCTGTACACAGCGTGTAGTTAGAGTATGGAATAGTCTTCCTGTTATTGTAACACAAGCTAAAACCCTGGGTTCTTTTAAATCAGAGCTAGATAAGATTTTTGAGCTATTAGCTAAGTTCTCCTCAAAGGAGCTTGATGGGCCGAATGGCCTCCTCTCATTTGTAAATCTCTTTGGTTCTTATGAGTCAGCTTACAGAGATGAGGTCCAGAAACTGATAGGTTGGAGTTCAGCAAACAATTTGGCACTAAACAGCACAAAGACAAAGGAATCACTGACTTCAGGAAGGATGGAGGCGACACTGGCCTGCCTAGATGGATGGATGGATGTTTTTATTGACATTGTAAGTACAATGAGATTTAGTTTGGAACGCGCCAGCAGCTACACAGTATATTTACAATTATATAGATTGTGAGGCATAAAATAAGGTGTGAGTAATATAACATAACGACATAATATAAGTAATCATTAATTAATCATTACAGATGGTATGAGGTGTGAACCGCTAGGCTGCTATGGCATGTTTGGTATCAAACCGATGGAAAATCACTCCAGTTTCCAAATCTGGTCAGTGGTTACCACGAAAGTGAATATATCAAAAGTTACACCAGCCTAACGAAAATCATCAATACAAGGGAAATCACTCTGGTCATAAATCTCAAAAGGACTGATACAGACCCCCTTCCGAAAGCCCGCCAAATGGATGGTCAGCCATTGGTCCAGGAGTCGAATTCCTGGTCACTCCTATTCACGAACTTTACACTATAAAACCTGGCACCTCAGAACAAAGCCAGGAGAGGAGAAACAGAAGGGAGGAGAAAACAAAAGACCATCAGCACGAAGAGAGGCAGAGAACATCAGCCCAAGAGAAGAGAAGCCCACAAGAAGCCCTCCTGAAGCCTATCAGTGAAGACCCAGCTGGACAGAGAACTGCAACCAAGCCCAAGCTTCACCAGGAGAGGGAATCAGAGGGGCTCCACTCCAACAACCGCTGCAAACACCGCGCCTCCCTGAGTGCCATCACCCATCAGCTCATCAGCCTCCGCAACCAACTGCCAAGACCCCCCCCCCCCACTCTGCAACCAAGTAAACAAACTTCCTTTCATTTATAACAACCTAAACTCCTATTCACCTGCTATATTACTTTAGGACAGTATTTCCACAAATTGCTTGCTTTGCAGAACAGTATTTTCCCTTTTAAGGTTACTCATTTTAAATCTGGTCATTGCATTTTCATGATTACATTGTTTGTGTCCACTCCGTTATTTCGTGTTTATTGTTTGTTAGGTGTAATGTCTGTCTTATGTTAGTTATAGGAATAAATGCATGTCTTTTACACAACTTCAGCCTCCGTTCATTGAGTGCTCACAAGAATCCCTGCCTGTGCGATCTACGCTCTGAAACCTCAAATTCGCCTGAAATATCGCGAGACTCTCTCTCATTGGCCGTGAGGGGAGCTTCGCTACCGATCGTTTACATTACCTGGTGACGCAGCTCGTTGGACAAGCCTTCTATTCTAACCCAGGTTATTACGTGATACTGGTTATTAATGAGTTCCATTTAAGTCACACATTAACAGACTCACGGTGTTTCGCAATTGAGTTTGAGCCGACCATTCAGCATAAAAATTGGTTAATAATCACAAGGCACAAGGTTTAAACTTATTCTGAGCACACAATTTAAACTTTTTATGACCGAACGTGCAGTGAAGAAGCGCTACTGTCAACTGGTTGCAAAAGTCGCACTCATGGCAATCTGAAGGCATTTAAGCGGGATCATATGGGCTTATTATAGTTATTTTTATTTCTATTATTAGTAGTTATATTATTTTGTTTTATTTTCGGTGATTTCATTGTAGTTCTTTCGTATTAAACTGCAGTAAACTTTAACCCTATGTCTGACGAGATTCTCAGATGTAGCGCTTTGTTTCCAGGTTCAATTCGGACGAGTGTCTCCGTTTCTATATATCCTGGGAGAGATCTCTCTATTAGCGAACGGGAATACTTGTTATGAGGTTCTAACCTAAATTATGTTGCGCTTGGACATAAGACCGATAGCTTAGTTACCTATCAGGATCATACTCGTATGTGTGTGCCTGCTTTAGACAAAGCAAGTTTAACACAACTTTGCGCTGTGAGCCAAGTGTGTGTCATTTAGAAATTGGGAGTCTCCTGTGCTTGAGACCCGCCGTGGTTAAGCACCATTTGCGACGAGATATAGTGCACTCACAATTTAAATCTGTCGCCGTAACGCGTGCGCCGTCTCGCTTCAGTAATTGTTTTAAGGGGTTTTATACTGTGCAAGGCACAGAAGAAGGCCACAAGCAGCATGCGCATGCATTAAATGTGTGTGTCACTCATCTAGCGTCGGCAACCGCCTAGCTATATCTTTGGTTACCTCTAGTGGTCAGGCATAGAACTACCACTCCATTTCGAAATTGCGCCTCTAGTGGCCAGGCATAGAACTACCACTCAATTTCGATATTGCGCCTCTAGTGGCCAGGCATAGAACTACCACTCCATTTTGATATTGCGCCCCCGGTGGTCAGGCATAGAACTACCACTCCATTTCGATATTGCGCCCCCGGTGGTCAGGCATAGAACTACCACTCCAGTTCGAAATTGCGCCTCTAGTGGTCAGGCATAGAACTACCACTCCATTTCGAAATCGCGCTTCTAGTGGTCAGGCATAGAACTACCACTCCATTTCGATATTGCGCCCCCGGTGGTCAGGCATAGAACTACCACTCCATTTCGAAATTGGGCTTCTAGTGGTCAGGCATAGAACTACCACTCAATTTTGAAATTGCGCTTCTAGTGGCAAGCCATAGAAGTACTACTCCATTTCGAAATCGCGCCTCTAGTGGTCAGGCATAGAACTACCACTCCATTTCGATATTGCGCCCCCGGTGGTCAGGCATAGAACTACCACTTCATTTCGAAATTGCGCTTCTAGTGGTCAGGCATAGAACTACCACTCAATTTTGAAATTGCGCTTCTAGTGACAAGCCATAGAACTACTACTCCATTTCGAAATCGCGCCTCTAGTGGTCAGGCATAGAACTACTATTCCATTTCGAAATCGTGCCTCTAGTGGTCAGGCATAGAACTACCACTCCATTTCGAAATTGCGCCTCTAGTGGCCCGGCATAGAACTACCACTCAATTTCGATATTGCGCCTCTAGTGGCCAGGCATAGAACTACCACTCCATTTTGATATTGCGCCCCCGGTGGTCAGGCATAGAACTACCACTCCATTTCGATATTGCGCCCCCGGTGGTCAGGCATAGAACTACCACTCCAGTTCGAAATTGCGCCTCTAGTGGTCAGGCATAGAACTACCACTCCATTTCGAAATCGCGCCTCTAGTGGTCAGGCATAGAACTACCACTCCATTTCGATATTGCGCCCCCGGTGGTCAGGCATAGAACTACCACTCCATTTCGAAATTGGGCTTCTAGTGGTCAGGCATAGAACTACCACTCAATTTTGAAATTGCGCTTCTAGTGGCAAGCCATAGAAGTACTACTCCATTTCGAAATCGCGCCTCTAGTGGTCAGGCATAGAACTACCACTCCATTTCGATATTGCGCCCCCGGTGGTCAGGCATAGAACTACCACTCCATTTCGAAATTGCGCTTCTAGTGGTCAGGCATAGAACTACCACTCAATTTTGAAATTGCGCTTCTAGTGACAAGCCATAGAACTACTACTCCATTTCGAAATCGCGCCTCTAGTGGTCAGGCATAGAACTACTATTCCATTTCGAAATCGTGCCTCTAGTGGTCAGGCATAGAACTACCACTCCATTTCGAAATTGCACCCCCGGTGGTCAGGCATAGAACTACCACTCCATTTCGATATTGCGCCCCCGGTGGTCAGGCATAGAAGTACCACTCCATTTCGATATTGCGCCCCCGGTGGTCAGGCATAGAACTACCACTTCATTTCGAAATTGCGCTTCTAGTGGTCAGGCATAGAACTACCACTCAATTTTGAAATTGCGCTTCTAGTGACAAGCCATAGAACTACTACTCCATTTCGAAATCGCGCCTCTAGTGGTCAGGCATAGAACTACTATTCCATTTCGAAATCGTGCCTCTAGTGGTCAGGCATAGAACTACCACTCCATTTCGAAATTGCGCCTCTAGTGGCCCGGCATAGAACTACCACTCAATTTCGATATTGCGCCTCTAGTGGCCAGGCATAGAACTACCACTCCATTTTGATATTGCGCCCCCGGTGGTCAGGCATAGAACTACCACTCCATTTCGATATTGCGCCCCCGGTGGTCAGGCATAGAACTACCACTCCAGTTCGAAATTGCGCCTCTAGTGGTCAGGCATAGAACTACCACTCCATTTCGAAATCGCGCCTCTAGTGGTCAGGCATAGAACTACCACTCCATTTCGATATTGCGCCCCCGGTGGTCAGGCATAGAACTACCACTCCATTTCGAAATTGGGCTTCTAGTGGTCAGGCATAGAACTACCACTCAATTTTGAAATTGCGCTTCTAGTGGCAAGCCATAGAAGTACTACTCCATTTCGAAATCGCGCCTCTAGTGGTCAGGCATAGAACTACCACTCCATTTCGATATTGCGCCCCCGGTGGTCAGGCATAGAACTACCACTCCATTTCGAAATTGCGCTTCTAGTGGTCAGGCATAGAACTACCACTCAATTTTGAAATTGCGCTTCTAGTGACAAGCCATAGAACTACTACTCCATTTCGAAATCGCGCCTCTAGTGGTCAGGCATAGAACTACTATTCCATTTCGAAATCGTGCCTCTAGTGGTCAGGCATAGAACTACCACTCCATTTCGAAATTGCACCCCCGGTGGTCAGGCATAGAACTACCACTCCATTTCGATATTGCGCCCCCGGTGGTCAGGCATAGAAGTACCACTCCATTTCGATATTGCGCCCCCGGTGGTCAGGCATAGAACTACCACTCCAGTTCGAAATTGCGCCTCCAGTGGTCAGGCATAGAACTACCACTCCATTTCAAAATCGCGCCTCCAGTGGTCAGGCATAGAACTACAACTCCATTTCGATATTGCGCCCCCGGTGGTCAGGCATAGAACTACCACTCCATTTCGAAATTGCGCTTCTAGTGGTCAGGCATAGAACTACCACTCAATTTTGAAATTGCGCTTCTAGTGGCAAGCCATAGCAGTGCCACTCCATTGAAATTGCACCTCTAGTGGTCCGCCATAGTAGGTTAACAACATCTGAGTTGGGTCTCTGGTGGTCAACTGCGGTGATACAACACGCATAATTGGACACACAGGTTCTTGCCTGAAAGCAGGAATCAACTTCACAGACTAAATCAGTTTGATCACAATACATTAACATCCAATTAGGTTATTGTTGCATAACTAATTGATGTTTACAATTGAATAAGAAACACAATTCATTTGGTTTGATTCCCGTTTAACCTTTTTGATTTATTTTAGGTTTTATTTCACCTTATGCTTTCATTCATTCCATCTCCCCCAACAAGGGGACTTGCATAGAAGTTCAACCACTATTAACAACAGTAAACCAGTTACGTACACAATCCCATCAGGAAGTCGTTTGGATGTGATCAGTTGAGCCCTTCGGGTGCTGGGTGCTTACCATTCGCTCTCTGTTGGTTGAGCTTGTCTGTGGCTCTGCTGTCACTGCTTGTGATCGTACAGTTTGTCAGAACCGAAGGGGAGTTCTCAGCAATTGGATGCCCAAAAGCGTGTCAGCCCGGCTACACCCACTGACTCATTACGGGCAAGGCTGACAGGTACCTCAGGCGGTCATTACAACTTTTGAGCAGGACTTCGTTTAGGGTGAGTTCTGAGAACGGCCCTAGCTTGGACTCTCACTAGGGTGGGTGATACCTGAAGGCAATTTTGCCAGCCGATAAGCTCCACCTGGGTTGTCTCAGTTGTGCATACAGAATACGCCCTTCCAAGTTAACATTGCTGGGGATCGGGGGAGTGGAAGCCGGACTCAGGCTTGCTTGGCTGGGAGAATGATTCCTGGTCTTAGAGGAATGTTTAATGAGGAGAGGTTAGCTGAGCTGAATCTGTTTAGCCTCGAGCAAAGGAGACTAAGGGGGGACATAATCCAGGTGTTAAATCTGGTCATTGCATTACATTTTTTTTGTATCCACTCCTTTATTTCGTGTTTATTGTTTGTTAGGTGTAATGTCTGTCTTATGTTAGTTATATCCATCCATCCATTTTCCAAACTGCTTATCCTACTGGGTCGCGGGTGGTCCGGAACCTATCCCGGAATGTGGAATGGGCACGAGGCAGGGAACAATCCAGGATGGGGGGCAGCCCATCACAGGGCACACTCACACACAAATCGTGATTATATTATTGCACTATACTGTATAAATAAAAAGTAAACTTAATACCAGTTGTGGTAATAAAGTGCACAGAGAGTAAGAGAGAGTAGGGTTTCACATAAACGTATGTTCATTAGCATTTAGTATTCTGATGGCTTTGGGGTTAGAAGCTCTTATTAAATCTGGTTGTTCTGCAATGCATACTGCGGTAACGTTTACCAGAGGGCAGAAGTTCAAACATCTCATGTGCTAGGTGCGTGGGATCTTTTTTAAATATAATTATGCATATGTAGAACTAGGGATATGATCCTGTTAAGTATGATAGTTCTGTCTCATTATTGCAGGATCGACATCCATAGTAACTGTGGTGATCTATCCATTTGTGTGCATGTCTGTGTGTGTGTGTGCGAGCGGGTATACCTATCCTACCCCATAGCGTGATAAATACCTGTTTTTTTTTTCCCTTATGGGGACCACGAAACTGAAAACCAGGAAAACTCTATTTTATAAAAATCTGTGACTGCTGTGGAAAAACTAAAAATGCAAAACCTCTTTTATTTTGCTTGGTTACTTATGGTTATGGTTAGGGCAGGGTGGGGGTTAAGATTGTCATAGTTAGCGTTAGCATTTATCCAATAGAAGTCAATGAGCGGGCCCCATAAGGATAGGTATACCCTATGTGTGTGCATGTGTGTGTTTGTCCCATATTGCCTGGGCTTCAGGATACCTCATAACCCGGAACTTCATCAGAAGTAGTTAGAAAATGGATGAATGGATGGATGGATGGATGGATGGATGGATGGATGGATGGACAGATCAATAAAAGTACAGAACATCCATTTTACAAAGAACCATCAACACTAAATGTATGCACTGGTCATGCTCCTGGAAATTAAACTTCTTTTCTGAAAAGCAGCATGTTCATAAATTAGCTGCTGTTATACCTTGGGGGAACAAATGCAGATGAAATTGTAAAACAAACTGCAGTGGCAAAACAGTTCTGGCTGCCTGTGCTGCCCTGCCTGCCCGCCCTCCTGCCCATTACGTCCTGCCTGTGCCACCCTCCTGCCTGCCCTCCTGCCTGTTTACGTCTTTCCTGTGTGCCCTGCTGCCAGTTATTCTGTATTTACATCCGGACTTAACTAATTGAACCATATAAACCATATAAATCAGGACTTTGTTAACGTGACTTCTGACCTGTGGAGGATGGGCTCCCCCTTTCACTCTGGTTCCTCCAAAGGTTTCTTACTATGACTGAGTTTATCCTTGCCAATGTCGCTTTCTAATTTTTCAGGCTAGATCTTGCTCACTGGGACAATTGGGCAGGGACAAAGTAAAGTGCTTTGAGACAATGTAAGGCTATGAAAATGTACTATACAAAATAAAGTGAATTGACTTGAGTAATGTGGCACAAAGCAACCCTTCTTTGCCACAGGAAATGTCTGGTGCAATTTCTTTTTTAATTGTACATGTCAATTGCATAATACCCTAAACTAATTCATTATTATTTCTATTATTATCATCATCATCAGTATTTCATTAGTATTCCATGGTATTTAGATTTTTCAGGAATCAGTGTGTGTACTGTATACTTTTTAATTTATTTGCACTATGTGTAGTGTCTCTGCAGCTGTATATACTTGCTGCATTATGCACAAGAACTTCCCTCAGGCATCAGTATAGTTAATCAAATGTAATATTTCTTGCTTGTTTATTAAGTTGTTTTAGGTATTTTGTGTGTTCCACTTAATTTAGTGTAATTAGTCCTAGTTGACTCAGGTTTAGTTAGATTTTTCCTTCTGTTGTTCCTCTGCATCATGCTACTGTCATAAAATTTCAATGTCTTACCTAACTTAAGAGTTTTGTGCATTGTGTTTTGGAGAGAAAGAAATCATTACTTTTTTTCTTTAGATTCATCCACTGATTCTATCACCTATGACACATTCCCCCTGAATATTTGTTTGTTTATTTATGTATTTGCTTGGGGGATGGAATTAACAAACAGAAATAACTGAATGAATCAGGGTAGTGAAAAACATTTATAAACTTATCATTTTGGTATTGGTACGATCCTGTTCTGGTTAGTTAGCCGAGGGAGTAAATCATCCGGAGTTTCATCTCTCAATCTCCTCCTACACCCACTCAGCATCACAGTATGGACTCCCCAATGCAACTGATCTGCACGTATTTGTACTCTGGGAGGAAATTGAAGCCCCCATAGGAAAAACTCAAAGCCTACAGACATATGCACAAAACCAGGGGACATGCTCAGTTCTGCAGGCCTGGAAGTGTGAGAGAAGGCTATTTATTGAGTTTCCCCTCTGCCCCTGGTAAAGATGAAACATGCACAAGTCATTAAACACACATATACTTACATGAAAGTCTGACTGATACTGGAGCTTCCAGTGCCCGTAAACCAGGTACTGGGGTACTCCATTTCCTTCTTGATAATTAGCGCCATTGAAAAAAAAACGGTGCCTTTCCTAATATTAACTGACTCTCAGACAAATGTACTGCTTGAAGACCCTGCCACTATTCGCATTTTCCAGCAGGAGTCACAAATCTTCATTGCATTCAGTTTATTCTCAGATGAGCTCATGCATGTTTCTATGTGCATCTTTACACTTAAACAAATACAGCTAACCTCTGTTGTTATATTCCATATATATTTGTCGTGACTGGCCTTTTTTCTCAAATGATGGATTTCTGAAACTAAAACTGACAGTATTCTAAAATATTTATATTGCCACATCATCGACACATGTTCTAATATGACATAGCATTCCCCTGGACCATAGTGCGACTTAGAGACAAGATATAACATGCCCTTCACGGTAAAACACTAGATAGGTGCAACACTTAATGTCAACGTTGTCAATGTCAATGTTGACTTAATGTCAACGTTAAATTCATGGATTCGCAAATTAAGTAACACGGTTACAGTACAAAAACGAGCAGAGCTGTGTATGGCATGACTATCTCGCGGCGGCGACAAAATATGCTTATCCTTCTAATTATTCAGAAGAAAATATATTTGCAAGCACAGCCGTTCACGGCTTCCGTACAAAAAGCTGTCACTACGCTACAGGAAGAATACACGACCAATATAGGATTTACACAAGTCTGCTTCTTTTGTTTTATTTAGTAACAACTTTCACAAAAATTGACAGCAATACTGCTAAAAGTGCAGATCTGTTGCCAAATTAAATAAACAAAGAAATTAATCATAAAAATATTCAAAGTATATACAGCCAGGGGCGCCGCTAGCAATTTTGGGCCCTATGACAAAATATGAGGTTGGGCCCCCCTATCACACCCATTCAGATCTCTGGGGGCCCCTAAAGGGCGTGGGCCCTTAGAATTGTCCCAACTTTCCCCCCCTTAGCGGCGCCCCTGTATACAGCTAACCATTTCCAATCGAAAAGTACATACAAGTCTCCAATATAAGTTATACAATGGAGCGCAGATAAAACTTTTAAATAGTAATTAACCAAACTATATAAAGAATACAAGTTTGAATACAGGTAATTTGTATAAATTTTACTGTGTTCAGACTGAAAAATCAGCACCAGCCTTACACACATTGCAGTTCTGCTTTTTTCTTCTTTTAGCATAATTACCCGTTTCACGTTCACGAGGCAGAAGATCCCTGCAAATGTGAAAATTCACAAGTAACAGGCACCATTAACCTCAAGCCATAACAGTCTGCTAGCCTGAACAATAGCAAACTCTATGTATTACCAATTATTACGCAGGTTGTCACTTTATCAAATCATGACTGTTACTAAGAAGTGGGAGTGAAACGCGTGTCACGAGATCTCGCGATATTACAACATGACGAGATTTCTCGTTGGAGCGAAAAGCCGTTTCACGAATGCGCTGCAAATGAGCTGCTGTAAATATGTCGGCATCTGACTAAATTACTATAGTAGATACCCCAGACACTTTTGAATCTTTTGTGTGTCAGCATTTCGGGTGCCCGGCGGAAAATATAAATGGCGAAAGGGAGACAGACAAAACACGAACCATCTGTAAGGACTGTAGAAAGCTAATGCCGCACACAGCGGCTAATGCTACTACTAACTACTATGCAAAGCCATTTGCAGCACCATCATAGCTCTTTATTTAAATTCACTGCACCGGTGAAGAAAACATTTTTAAAAAAATGTTATGTTTATTATTGGGTGCTTTCCACTTCATGCACCCACATACAGCGCTAGCTTAAAGCAATGCATTCTGGTCCTGACGCAATGCATCATGGTTATATTTTTTATCGCCCGTTGCATTACGTCACCATGTCACATGGTACCAAAACTCCGCGAGAGCAAGACACATCAGGCAGCACCTCTTAGCAGGCTGCACAGGCTGGATCCGCCTCCATTACGACACAACTTTGCCCTTATTGGCTTAAGATTTTAGTTACATACATGACGTTTGTATATCTGCTATTTCTCCCGAGAAGCAGGTAAAGCGGTAACTGCTTTTCAATTAATTTACTTGGTAAAATTAAATTTAAATAAATGATATGAATATTGTAATAGTACTCGTGAGCTTTGTTTGTTGTTAGTTACTGTAATGTTGCGCTGCTTTATTTGTTTAATCGTCTTGTCTGTGAAGACATTCAAGTTAATCAAATAAGAACTGCACTTTACACTGTACATGACCATAAAAACTTTGAATCCTTGAAATAAATGTTTTTGATCTTTTCCTTGGCAGTTATCTTTTTACACAGGGCCTCTATGTACACAATAGTTATTTTTTTCACGACTAACAGTATGGATCAGGAGTTGGTTATTGTAAAAGAAGTAATGTGCATGCAGGTGATATTTGTATAGATTTATATTTACCCCTAGGTGATAAGTTTGACAGTCATTTCTTTTACCGTTTGGCCTCTCGGTTGAACATAATAGTGGCGCGAGCAGCTCCACTTGGTTTTTTAAAAATACTCAGCCATGAACTTTTGGTGAACTCAGGTGAATCCCTTCCTTCAGTAGTAAACCTTGGTAGTTTCAGCCGTTTACACATTGTCTCACTAAAAGGTTGATAATATATTTGTCCTTTTACATAGTGATAAAATATACGCGATAAAAATGTGAATATTCATAGATTCAGGACTAACAAAGTAGCTAACAGAAACTCAGACTAACAAAAGGTGCAAATACATACTCAGTTGGTTCCATTGTGTTGATTACATTATAATGTTTACATTGTAATGATTATATCATGGATATTTGGCATACTTTTTATAAAATCGTAATTCTTATATTCTGCGTTATATAGTGCTAAATAATATTCCATAGATGGATGGACTTTATTAATCCCCGTGGGGAAATTGTGTTTTTTATGTCTCCCTCAACTTACTCTTTGTGGAGTAAGTTGTCCGCGAAGTGCAGCTACCTGTTGGGGCGCCCAGGGAGCTGGGGGTTAAGGGCCTTGCTCAAGGACCCACAGACGTGCTGAGGCTGGGTTAGTTTCAACTGGTGACCTCATTACAGGCACAAGGACTGACCCCTGCCCCCCAACTGTGTATGAGTAGCATTTATGCTGTTTCTTGAGTGTGAGCTAGTACATAAACCAGCTAGTGCTCACCATTGCAAAAATACTCTAGCTTTCTGTCATACACATTTTTTTATTTTCTTACATTGTCCGTTTTTGTTCATAGTCTGTAATATTCTGAATAACGACAATGTAGAGGAAAAACAGATTAAATTCTCCTTGTTTGTAATTTCCCCATGTAATCCACTGCCTTGTGGTAAGAGGTGCAAAAGTCAGACGCGTTGAATGATGAGGATACGATATTGAGTTTAGTTCTTGAGAGGATTTATTCATATGATATTTTAACACACAGTACTTTGAACTGGTTTGTTTGGCGCAAAAGGGCCGATATGCAGACACCATCACACATGGCAAATACGGTCAATGACTGTTTCACTTTGCACCTTCAGCCCTGAGCCGCGTAATCTCAGCACCTTTAATAACAACCATTGCTGCCTCCTACAGGTGGGAATACACTTAGACAATAGTAAATATCACTAAGGCAGGCAAGTACCTCTCGTTTCAAGTGTTGCAATACTATATAACATTATATTATAAACAATAAATACGAATAAATAAAAACATTAAACAAATAAACATAATCAATAATATTCATGAATAATTATGCTTAATATACAAATAAAAGAATAGCTCCTGCAGATGATTTCAGATAACTACTGGAACAATGAGTTCTGGAGGGGAGCAAGCTCTGTTACATGCTATAGAAATGTTGATCTGATTCCTTTCATTATCAGATTGTTACCACTGTTAAAAACCACAGATATTGTATTCTGATTGTATGCATTTCCTTATTAGGGCATGTCAGTTACTTCTGTTAAAAAAACCCTTTATTCTGACGTCGTAAATTTCCTGATCAGAGTTTACCCTCTTTAAAGTGATGGAGGTCCACTTGTGCGAAAGATACATCGATATGCATATGAGATTTCGTTTGTGCCAAAAATATGTAAATAGCACACAGTCCATGTCGACTGAGCATGTGACAAAGAATTTTTCTGTGACAATTCTATTTTGTCAATGAGTTTGTCTGTGGAGCCCCTGAAGGGACCTAATGGTGTCCGCTAATTAGATACCCAGAAATAAACTGTGTGGCTCCTGCCCAAGCATTGCTGCCCAAACAGCAGCTTCCTCCTTATGCCACCGAGGGAGGAGTAGCCAGTGGTTCCCCTGCCCCTTCCCCTCTCCCCCCTGCAGAGAGGAGTAGCCAGTGGTTCCCCTGCCCCTTCCCCTCTCCCCCCTGCAGACGAGGATCATAACCATTCAGCACCCGACTCTACCTCCTTCTCGGTGAAGAAGTGCCGTGGCGAACACTCAGGCAGCAGGACGAGGTAGCAGAAATTCTTGCCCCTATGTTGGTATGTCCAAATCCTCAAGGGGGAGATAAGGTTTGCTCATCTGACACTGTAGATGAAGGAGTTGAACATAAGAACATAAGAACTATACAAACGAGACGAGGCCATTCGGCCCATCAAGCTCGCTTGGGGAGAACTAAACTAATAGCTCAGAGTCGTTAAATCTTATCTAGCTCTGATTTAAAGGAACCCAAGGATTCAGCTTGCACTACATTATCAGGAAGACTATTCCATACTCTACACGCTGCGTAAAGAAGTGCTTCCTTAAATCCAGCTTGAAATGTTCTCCCGCTAATTTCCACCTATGGCCACGAGTTCGTGTATTAAACTAATGCTGAAGTAACTATTTGGTTGAACAGCATCCAAACCTGTTAGAATCTTATATACCTGGATCATGTCCCCCCTCAATCTCCTTTGCTTGAGACTGAACAGATTTAGCTCAAGTAACCGTTCCTCGTATGACATTCCTCTAAGACCAGGAATCATTTTTGTGGCCCTACGCTGCACCTTTTCTAAGGCCACAATGTCCTTTTTAAGATATGGTGACCAAACCTGCACACAATATTCTAGGTGAGGTCTCACCAAGGAATTGTATAATCTTAGCATTACCTCCCTTGACTTAAACTCCACACACCTGGAGATATACCCCAACATCCTATTGGCCTTTTTTATTGCTTCCCCACACTGGCGAGAATGGGACATGGAAGCATCAACATACACACCAAGGTCTTTCTCATGATCAGCTACCTTTATTCAGTGACACCCATGAAATACCTGTACTTTATATTTCTGCTCCCTAGATGGAGTCCTTATATTTATCGACGTTAAATTTCATCTGCCAGGTATCGCCCAGTCACTAATTAAATCAAGATCCCGCTGTAGCTGCTGAGCCACTAATTCAGTATCTGCTACACCACCCACCTTGGTGTCATCTGCAAATTTCACCAGTTTACTGTATATATTGGTATCCATATCTTTATGTAAATTAGGAACAATAGTGGTCCTAAATCGAACCCTGCGGTACCCCACTATGAACGCAAGCCCACTGTGAGTTGAAGGACATTGCCAGTGACCTGCTGGACCCCAGGCAGAACAGGCCTCACCATGCGACAGCCCTTCAGAGACTGGTCCTCCTGCGCATGGACTGGGGCATGATGCATCAGTTTAAAACTGGAGCCTGGTAAATCCTGCGAGTGCTACACCAAGCGTCTGATGGCAGCATTCTCCAACTACAGTGGGATGGACTCCACAACGGACCGAGAGTGTATGTGATGTAAAATACACTAAGATAGGTAAAAACTCTTTTGTGGACTAAGTAAAACAAACATTTTATGTTCTAGTTTCTTAAAACTACTGAAACAAATATTGGCTACACTGCAGTTCGCTGTTTTGTTTGGCACCCCTGCATGTCGTGCATTGTGTGGAAAAAACCTGAAGGCTGAGGAATGTACGTAACACAGCTAGAATGTAAAAACTCTCTCTGGTGTAATTCACTGCATAAAACCAATGGTGTTAAGTGTGATGTCTTCTTCATAACACTCCTGATGTTTGTGTCCGTGACCATGAGATAGGGTGGGCTGCTTTTCTTCCTTCCTTTGACTAGTATTCCTCCTAAATTGTTCATCTGTATTTGCTGCATTGGTACTTGATGTGCGTGTGCCTTGTGTCACGATCGCCATTTAACGGGAGCGGCGGACGGGCAGGAAACAGGCAAGGCAGGCAGGATACGGGGATTATTAGGAACACGGGGTGCAGGAAACATCTCACGCAGACGGACTTCAATGACGGACACTGAACTCTAGTAAGACATGAACTCAAATAGACAGGACTGATTGAAATAATCGGACACAGCTGGGTACGATCAGGGAGCACACGTGGATAATCAGGGGGCGTGGCACACACGGTGGTCAGACTGTCCGGGACCTCCTCGGGGACTAGGGCAGGAAAGTCTGGAGCTGGGTCAGGGACAGGAGTGGGGCCAGGAACAAGAGCCCCAGGGGGCACAGTCATTTGAGGCGGAGGGAGCGCCTCGGGCGTGGGCTCTGGGGCCGCAGGGGGCAGCGGAGGCGGCTGCTCAGGAGCTACGGGCAAAGCAGGCGGCGGCTGCTCGGGCTCTGGGGCCGCAGGGGGCAGCGGAGGCGGCTGCTCGGGCTGCGCAGGAGCTATGGGCGACGAAGGCAACTGCTCAGACGCTGTAGCAGGAACCCAGGACTTTATGCTCAGCCCACTGCTGTTAACTCCGATGACTCACAACTGAGCAGCAATGCACATTTCGAATTCCATCATCAACATCAGGCAGATGACAAGACTGTTGTGGGTCTCATCAATAAAAACGGTGACTCAGCATACAAAGAGGAAGTGTGATGACTATCGGACTGCTGCAGAGCCAACAACCTGTCTCTGAATGTTGACCAAAGAGATGGTTGTTGACGTTAGAAGAACACAAAACACAGAGTGACCACTCTCTGCTGCACATCGATGGCTCATCTGTGGAGATCGTAGAGAGTACCAGATTCCTTGTTGTCCATCTGGCGGAGAATCTCACCAGGTCCTTCAACATCAGCTCCATAGTAAGGAAAGCACAGCAGCACCTCTACTCTCCACGGAAGCTCAGAAAAGCCCATCTCCCATTCTCACACTCTATTGGGGAACTGTTGAAAGCACCCTGAGCAGCTGCATCACGGTCTGCTTTGAGAACTGTGTCGCCTCAGATCACAAGTCCCTACAACAGATAGTGATGACAGGTGAGAAAATCATTGGGAGTATCGTGTTAGAGAAATATGTACTTTTTTATCATCATTTTGCTAGACGCTTAGAAACAACACCCTGCCGCAGCTGATCTTAATTGAGCAATAACACGTCTCAAGAACTGTCGCTTGAAATTTCCACCCCATATATGGTGACAAACAATGTTCAATGTCAGTTGCATATCCTGTTGTGTACCTCAATAAAAGACACTGCGAGGGGAGTTACTCTTTCGAAGTTGGCTGAGTTCGACTGAGAGGCTGACACCTCGAGGTCAGGACCGGGCTTCCCTTTGTAAGGAAAAGTGGTAAAATGTCCCAAGGTTCTTGGTTGATCATTTGAATGCAGACAATGTTAGGAATTTATGATCATGGGGGAAGCCAGGGAGAGAATGGGGGTTCCAGTTGGCACCACTATGGTGATAAGGATAAGATAAGGTGATAGAATTGAATTACAATGATCATAAAAGTCTCCACCCTGTCCTGTCCCGTCCCAGTCTCAGGATCCTCACACTCCAGGGGGTCACTCTTTATATGTAAATTCACTCACAACACCTACACACAACACCTTGGTGGGGAGGGCCTTTTTGGGTATAAAGGGGGGTGAAGAACTGTCTTCAATTTGTATCTGAGCTGCCTTTCAGTACCCGGTGTGTCTCTACACTGTATTACATTGTATTATTTTTGCTGTTCAATAAACCATCATTTTGCTGAAACTGCGGAGACTCTGCAAGTGGATTCCCTACACCTTGCAGCAAGTAAAACGTCATCACAGCTGTCTGCGTTGTTCTGTGTTCAGAGACTGGTTTGTTTCCAGCGCATCTTCAGAAGAAGATAACCCTAACATATCTCTCCCCTCCATCACAGATATTCACACCACACACTGCATCCGCAAAGCCACCACCATTGTGGATGACCCCACCCACCCCTCACATTATCGTTTCACCCTCCTGCCTTCTGGAAATAGGTCCCGGAGCATTCGGCCTTTACAGCCAGACTCAAACAGCTTTATCCCCCATGCCGTCAGACTACTGAACTCTCAGGGACTAATCTGATACCACACACACATACACTCATTAACACACTTTATTATTTAACTACTATTTTTTATCTTATTGTCGCCATGTTTACAGTTACTTTTATTTATTTTTATTGCTACCTCATTGGACAACCAAACTGCGCCTTCTCAGTACTGGGTTTACTGTGCTGTTTGTGCTCGTTGGTGTCAGTTGTCCTCTCTTTTTGCACTGTCCTGCAATGTTTGCACAGTTTTGCTCATTATGCACCATACAGTATGTTGCTAGGTTGGTATGTGTTAGTCTTCTGTTAATTTAAGTAGCACCTTGGTCCGAGGGAAACAGTTTCTTTTGTAACTGTACTATACTCAACTGTGTAAAGTTAAAAATACATTAAAGACCTACTTGACTTTTACTGAACAGGTGCTAAAGTGAAATTACTTGCTTCTGGGAAAGAACTCCAGCTGAAATTCTGTACAACAATTATGGGAGACATATGGGAAGGACGCGGTGTCAGACCTGCCCCGTGGGACGAATGTGGTTTTCCTAGTAACAGCAGCTTCAGTCCCAATCAGATAAGCCAGATGCGTCTGAAATTAGAGGAACGGGATCAGACTGGTTGCTCAGGGACTAATGTGGTAGAACTAAAACAGAGACAAATTGGACGGTGTTTCAATTGTGGGAAAATGAGACAAAGCAGGCAGAGGAGATGCGGGTGGCAAAGAAGCATGAGATAAGGAATGCAGAGAATGTGGATGAGGGTGAGACTCCTGTGAAAACTGTGTATTGAAAATTAGGGCCATAGTATTGTCATCCATCCTGTCAGGGTATGGAATACACTGAGGGTAAATGGCCTAATGCAGGAAGTGTCTTAATCCTATAACATCCAGCTGATTCAGGCTGTGGGGGACAGTGTAGTACTGCACTCTTCTGGCTGGGACCTTGAATAAATGAATGAATGTTACATTTATACAGCCCTTTTCTAAGATACACAAAGAGCTTTACAGAAGCACTGGGGAGCCACTTCAACCCAAACGTGAGGCAGCAGGAGAGGGGGCCCAGGCAGAGAGAACAGCCAACAAGACGGGTGCTTCCACAGACTGGACGGGGGCCCCGGCAGACCAACGCTGACGACTCCTGGGACCAAGTCAACAGAGCAGCTGTCGTCATTGTGACTCACCCTCATACATCCATCCATTGTCTAAACCGCTTATGCTACTGGGTCGCGGGGGGGTCCAGAGCCTATCCTGGCAGGATCTGTGCACGAGGCAGGGAACAACCCAGGACGGGGGGGCAGCTCATTGCAAGGCACATTCACACACCATTCACACACCACATGCACTCCTACGGCCAATTAGCAAGAGAGAACATGCAAACTCCCCACACATGTGACCCAGGCGGAGACTCGAACCTGAGTCCCAGTGGTGGGAGGTAACAGTGCTAATCACTGCACCACCAAGCAGCCCCACCCTCATACATGATTTCTGATTCTTGATTTTAATCCCCTTTTCTGTTTTTGGCAACATATAAAGTGCTGTGAATGTCACTGTCAGATTGTCATATCATCCTCCAGTTGTCCCTTGTCACCCTGGATGCACATTGAGTGTTTGCTAAATATTTTATCTGTAGTGTTCCTGATTTTTTCCTGTGTTTTAATTTGCAATTCTCAAATTTCATGACTGGCATCCGTGGGGACGATTAATTAAACCTGTTAACTCTGCACTTCAATTTCAAACGTTGGTAACATGTGTACATATTTTGTCTGATCTTTTCACCACCAGGTGGCGATATAGCAACTCCAGAGTTATTGATGGCTAGAACAAAAAAAACACAGTAACACAGAGGTGTAGCTAAAAATTCTGGGCCCCTGACAGAATGTCACCTTGCGCCCTCTGTCGAATTTTACATTCTGTGAAAGAGATTTGTTGAGCCATCTTCCAATGTAATCCAATCCAGCTCTTTATTTGAAAAGCACTTTAAACAACCTTATGGACCAAGTGCTGCACAAAGGAATTAATAAAAACATTCACACACTTAAAAACGAAGTATAAGAAATTAATAAAAACCAAAACATTCAATGTGAGTAAAAGGCCATTAATAAAAATTTAAATAAATCAATTAATTAATAAAGAAAAGGCTAAGATTAAAATAAGATTTACTATTAAAATTAACATCTCACAATGTGTCAAAGGTGAAGGAGAAGAGATTAGAAGAGATTTAAAAACGGACAGAGGGGATTCCTCTCTAATGTGAAAAGGCAAGTCATTCCACATTTTAGGAGCTGTCGATCCCCTCTAAGCTCACGCTGAGTCTTAGGAACCGTCAGGAACAGCTGATCAGCTGACCTGAGAGAGCGGGTGGGGGTGTAAGGGTGAAGCAGCTCACAGAGGTCAGATGGAGCAAGACACTGAGGGCTTTAAAAGCAAATAACAGAATTTTAAAATGAATCCTAAAATGTACGGGCAGCCAGTGGAGTGAGGCTAAAATGGGGGAGACATGCTCATATTTCCATGTGCGGCAGCATTTTGAACCTTCTGGAGGTGAACAATAGTGGAGCCTCTAACCCCAACATAGAGGGCGTTACAGTGGTCCAAACTAGTAGTGACAAAAGAGTGGATTACTGTCTCAAAGTGCTGCCTAGAAAGAATTGGCTTTATTTTGGCCAACTGCCTCAATTGTAAAAAGCTTGACTTGACAACTAACCTTATCTGAGTGTCAAACTTAAGGTTGGTGTCGACTTTATGTGTGTGATGTGTGATGACTGGTTTACAATATTGTTCCAAGGAACCTAAAATTACAGTGGAGGTCAGAGGAGTGGAGTTACCAAAAACCAACACTTCTGTCCATTACCTCCCCACTTCCTTGTTAGTTACAATATTTGTTCTGCATTACTGTACTGCTTTGGAGCCTTTTGATATTAAGGTGAATAACACAGGTGAAAAATTAAGGTGAAAAAAGAGACAGATGCATTGACAGCAGTCGTGGCCACACTTTGGACTGGGAGTGTAAGAGCAAAGGAAACTGAATCCACTATGTTCTGTCCTGTAAATTTTTATTAAACACCACATGACACACATACGAGTCCTGTTTTAACTTTCAGGGCTGATGGTCTGCAGCCTGGCTTGTGTTCTACAGTGCAGCGCAGGTGCAGTCACTGTGCTGAGCCCGGCGTTATATTAATGACGCAGCCTTTCACACTGACCAGTGAGAAATAAACCTTGAAAATGACTGTGCTCTTTGTGGTTCTCCTTTTTTCTTACCACCAAGCAAGAGACTAAACATATTTTCTACTTATCAGTTATCAGAAATCAGAATGTCATGCAGTAATCAGAGGTTAGACAGCAAGAATGACTTTTGTATTTTTATCTTTTGTCAATCTTTTATCCAGCGACTACTAATTCTCATCGGGGTCTGGAGAGGGTGGGACCTGTCCCAGGAAGCACAGAGCACAGGCCTGCATGGGATGCCATTCCACACAAGCAAAAACAATTAAGATGGTCAGATTTGCCTCACTGTGTGATTTTGACTGAAAGATGAACTAAGCACAGTCTTGTGTGTATAAAAATGCGTAGATTCATTTAAACTTTAACAATGAGATTCAGCAACATGACCTTATAGTGTTAATGATCGGTATTCTTACTGGTATTAACTGAATTATGCAAAATTCTACATTATTCTATATTATTGCACCCAAATTGTTCATACTGACTAAATGTAATTACTGACATCCTGGACATACTGCTTTTTAGGTTTGAATTTAAAATGTTAGTAGACAAATTCATGCTGTCAATAACATCTCACTTGCTCACACCCACTTTTAGATAAAAATACCCTTTGTGGTTTTTCTAGTGATGCAGTGGGCCTGAGCTGAGGACCTGATGGTTGTGTGGTTTTCGCTCACTGAGAAGAGAGACACAAACAACCCTGCTCTCAGTCGGTCAGTCTTCCTGTAAAATGCAGAGGTGAGACTGCTAGTGGAAAATTACTGACTGCAGCGTCAACAACACATATAAACAGCAGCACAAACAAAATGTTCACAAATGCAGGACATCTGTATGCTTACAGCACACATCAGACACGCTGACCCTCAGCACTGAGCTCCTCCAGGCTCTGTGCTCTCCCTCTTCTCTTCAATTTCTACACAAATCACTGCTGCTCCAGTGAAGATCCTGAATTTTGCAGGTGATACTACTGTGTTTGCCATCATAACTGAAGGTGAATGAGTCTGCCTACAGACTGGAAGTCGTACAGCTGACCATCCAGTTCTGAACTCACATTATCCCAAATGTCCACATGCTTAGACTCCTCTCATCATCAGGGAGGAGCGTCCCTTGGCACTGTAGAGTAGATGGATGAGAGCAGGCTGATAACAAGGCTGTCATCAATTTTATGTGACACCTCTCACCCCCCCAGCAGACTATGGAGGCCCGTAAGGGCAGCTCCTTCAGTAAGAGACTCAGACACCCGGCGTGTGACAGAACGGTACCGCAGGTCATTGGGCCCCACAGCAGTCAGGCTTTATAATCTGCACTCTGCTCATTGAACTTTTCCCCTGTTCACTGTCTTCTGATACAGTTTCTATCTGCTGCTGATCTGCAATATTGTTCCTCCTTATTCACTGATGTGCAGTGTTGCATTGAGCCAGTGCATTATGCCCTGTGTGGCAGCTTCCTTTGGGAGGCTAATATCTGGCACATGAGCAATAATGTTACATGCAATAGGATTGTGTATAAGTTAAGGATTGTGTATAAGTTAATTTTAATATTCCTATAATATTCCTCTGTATGTAATATATTCTTATTTTTTGTTTCTATTATTACCCTATATTTATATATACATCCATTTCTTTTACATTCATAATGATGTTGTTTGTTGTTTTGTGCCCCACTGCTCTTGTAACAAGCCTCAGTCTTGACTCTCCCTTTTAAGGTCTTGGCCTTAAATCACACTCGATATAGGTGGTGTCGTCCCCATCACCCTGACCAGGATACATGCTGTAAGATTAATGGATGGTGTTTATCTGTGTGATGAAAAAGAATGTGAATAAAACAAAAATGTACCATTATAAATGGGAGCCCTAGGATGTGTGGTGGTTAGAGATGTGGACTGATGAGAATTTTGCTTTTCTAAAGTTCTGTTGTGAAAACTGTACATTCCGTTCCATGTACAGTAGTGATATGTAGCAATCATGTGCTCCAGTCAAATGTCCAGCTGCATGAATAATAATGGTGGCTTGTTTGGATAAAATAACTTAGGCTGAATACTTGAAAGCGTGACCTGGGTGAGGTAGAGAGGAAACAGGGTCTTACAAGAAGCAGATATTGTTCTGTCTGTGTGGTTTTTACTCTTTGCAAAGTGAGTCCAGCACAGTGCAGTCAGTGGGTCAGTCTTCCTGAGCTGCATCTAACCAGTGGAAACATCTGCAGCACTGCAGAGAAGCACTCAGCAGACAAACAAACCCAAACAGCTTACAGCTGTATGTCACTTTTGGACAGAGGTGGACAAAGTACACAACTTCACTACTTGAGTTAAGTATAGATACTCCTCGTCAAATAATACTCAAAGTTTTTCAGTTAATTTTTTACTTCAGTTAAAGTACTGGAGTATTTGCATCTAAAAATACTTAAGTATTCAAAAGTACATTATGTTTTAAATGCAAGACATTTTTCAGAACCTAATGACTCCTGAACACCCCACTGAATACACTGACTGGCTTGTACATCTTGTAGAATAAAAAGCTTGTGGAATATGATACAATGACTATAGAAACACAACTGACATAACAAAAGTACAGCCATTGTCATTTTCATCTTATTTAACACCCCCCACCCCACTCACACAAAAGAGCATGGTAGTGTTCTTACAGAGCCGTAGCAGTGTGTGTGTGTGCATGTGTGCATGTGTGTTTGTGTGTGTGTGTGTCTATGTGTGTGTGTGTTTGTGTGTCTGTGTATGTTTGTGTGTGTGTCTATGTGTGTGTATGTTTGTGAGCCAAGTAACAAGACAGGGAGCAAGAAACAAAACTCCTCTTTCTTAATTATCCACATCGTTATTAACGACACAGGTATATATACAGGTACATATACAGGTACATGTATATACTCAAAAATACATCCAGAACACACAATTAAATGAAAAACGTAATTTAAGAACACTTGAAATTTTCATTCAGTTTCTTTCATCTGTTTAATATAATCGATCAGTCCCTGTGCGTTTGCCCCAAACCATTCAGCATGGTACACAAGGGAGACAAGTAAGCATGTGTGACATCAAAGAACTGATTGCAGCAACTCAGCCTTTCCACAACATTAAAGCCGCTTATTCCCCCCCATGCCATGAAGAAATAATCTCTGTGGCTCCCCTCTCCCCCTCCCTCAGCCCCCAGTCTGGCTTGAACATTTGCACTTCCAGTAAAAATGCGCCCCAAACACACTGACACCAAACTCAGCACCGGTGCTCCGTAAAATCCCGTGATTCAGTCTCAGAAGCACTGGCTCCCCTGCCCTCCTCTGAACATTATTAAAGCTACACCCTGAACACTCTGTGTGACTGACATGAATGAGAAGCATCTTTATTCATAATCTCTGTAGCGGAGGTCAGAATACAGAGTGTCATTATTCCCGTCTTTCTTCTGTCTCCTGGGTTTTGGCTTCTTAAGGTTCAGGGCAGCGTAATTCAGTGTGTCCTCGTCATGGCACTGTGGAGACAAAGATGGCAGAATTGGATGGATCAAATCGGTTTGCTATTACCTATTTTCACAAATAGCACTTAAAATGCTGATCCCAGGATGGAAATCAGTCTGAGGTTCATTTGTTTTACTGACGATTTGTAATTTGAAATATTTATTACATACTTGCTTGCGTGACCATTCCACTTTTGATATATCACTGTTCTTTTCATCTGTTTAAAATATATAACACATCAATATATTATTTAATTTCGCACGGTATCATACCGTGGTCAGATAACATTCCGAATTTTCAAGCAATCAACATCCTTTTTGTCTCAAAAATGAAAGTAAAAATGACTTCTGTCAATTTAAGTGTGCATGTTTGGATACGTGTCATTTGTTCTCATATATCATATATAATAAAATTGCTATAAAGGAGATCTTGGTAATAAAAGTTATTGATATGCAACTTATTGCAACATGTATATTTCAATAGATTTTGCAAAATATGAAAGATATAATACAAAAATGTAAATCTTACAGTACAAAAAGGTTTATATAAATAAGGTGAGATTTAATAATGGATTTTAAAACTGTATTACCTGCAAGAGTGGTTTTAATATGAAAATGTTATCTATCATAAAACAATTTTATATTTCTATAATTTGTTAAAATCTACATTTTGTCCTTCTGAGTGCATAAAGCCGGGCAGCGTACCTGCACAGTGTGTACAGGTCAGTTTACATCTTATACAAATGAGAGCAACGTTCAGAATAATGCTGCAAGATAAAACTATCAGCAAGCCAGAGTGAAGAGGATCCAGCAGCTTCTGAAAGCCTGTAACAAAGAGATAGATTTCAGCATAATGATATAGAGACACATTTCCCATTTGCTTACATTACATTAGTTAAAGATCAAATCGATAACACATTACAGCAGTTGTTTTGTAAATAGTCCATTTTTAACATGAACTTCTAGTATTTTGCATTTTAACAATTTATATTAATATTTGAAATAATTATTAAATTAGGCTCCGGACCCCCCGCGACCCAATAGGATAAGCGGTTTGGAAAATGGATGGATGGATGGATATTAATATTTGAAATAATTATTAAATTAGGCTCCGGACCCCCCGCGACCCAATAGGATAAGCGGTTTGGAAAATGGATGGATGGATGGATAATTATTAAATTAACATCTGTGTAATTTAATTTAAGCACTTAAATTAGAAAATTCATTACATTAAAAAAAGAAATAAATGTCTTAATAGCAGAATAAGCTAAATAAAACTTTGAAGCAGATATACTCTCCACACTGGGTGCTACCATCTATATCCAGCTGTGTGCCGTTCCCAAACAGCATCTCCCCACACTGGGTGTTACCATCTATATCCAGCTATGTGCCGTTCCCAAACAGCATCTCCCCACACATGGCCACAGCGCAGTAGTAAGTCCCAGCATCGGAGAGGCTGAGGTTCCCCTTGGGGAGGCTGTAGACGCAGCTCCGTGTAGGAGATCCAGCCTCAGGGCTCTTCTCACACTCATCACTGCTGTTTCCATGGCTGTAAATGACTCCAGGAAGGGATTCTCCTGATCCATGTCTGAACCAGTAAACACTGTGTTCTCCTGCACAGCTCCCAGTCTCTATCGTACACTGCAGGCTCACAGAGTCTCCTGGCTGCAATGTGTCAGACACAGGCTGCTGTACCACAGTCCTGCTGTTGGAGTCTTTACCTGAAAAGCAAAATAGTCATGATGACAGCCCTTTGAGAATAACAATGGAAAATACAGATCCTCAAAAATTGTTCTTACAGATTTTTGGGAACTGAATCGATGTTCTTCTAGCCATCCAAGAAATCAGTAACTTCTTGGAGAACAGCTGACATTCTTCTCTCTTTTTATTGTATTACTGCTTATTAGTATATATCAGGTAACACTATACATTAACTGCACCTACATAATACCTAAATAAAAATTATATGATAATAACAAACATTATAATCATATAATGTCTTGTATTAATGTATGAAGGTAGATGAATATAATTAATTTCAATTCAAAGAAATGAAGTGTGTAAAGTGTACTTTATATTTTCATGATTTTCGTGACTTTACATTTGGTTTATGTTGCCCCTTTTCCACAGGAAGGTATTTATTGTTTTTGCATATTTAGCTCTTGATGTGTTTTGGTATTTTTGAGCATTTTGCTGTAGTACCTGCATAATTTAATTCAAGAGCCGAAGAGCTGTTTGCCCATTACTAGTTTGTCTATCTTTTAACATTAAAGAAAAAGTATACATAGTAAAAGGAATTACTTGGTTTCGTAGTTCCTCCTATTTATTTTCTTATGCACACAAAAGTAAGTTTTTCCGTTCAACCATAGCACTACAGCGAAAAGCAAAACGTCATGGCAAATACAATTATGCTTTATTCCAATACACATTGCTAATTTTTCATTATTATTACATTTATTCAGCATAATATCTTCAAAGGTTTCATGATTTAATTTGCAATCTTCTGGCCTGAAATCTTTTCCTGCTACACTGAAGACTCTCTCAGCGTGTGCAGAGAAAGCTGCAGCCAAAGGGTTGGCATCCTCTGATAAACATGGTTGGTTCAGGTATCGGTGACATTATGTGAACCTTTCATGGCAGGAATAGGGACTAGTTTGACTTTTGATGCAGGAAAAGTGTTTGGGACGTTTCTTAGGTTAGAAACTGCCGTCACTGCAGCCAACACTGACTTTTAAGGAGAGACACTCAGCTCTTCCTATGAGCAGATCCACCATGGTGCACAAAATGACAGTATAATTATTATTTTAGGTGACACTTCAAATGTTGCATTATTTCATTCTTTACAAAACGACATTTTTATAACAATGATGTATAACAATGTTAATGTGTTTATGTATAATTCATATTTAAATTAAAGTTCATATTTTAGTTAAAAGCTACACCTACAGTACGTATATGAACTTGAATTTGAATCCAAACCCTTTTTCGTTCTTCTTCTTTAAATTCAAATATAAATTTCAATGCCACAACCTGTTTTCAACCACAATTCAAATGTAATTCAGATTAACAAAATGAACTGAAATTCAAGTTCATATATGTATTCAAAATCCTGAATTTTAGGATACGTATTTGAGAATTTCATTCTCAAATCAGTTCTGAATGGTGCACATCCCTAGTTCATATGTTAAATCATGCATTTTTTTTTTCAGAGTGAATACACACTGACTGCTCAGATAAATAACGTCAAAAATAATTTTCTTTTGTTGCTTAAGATTTTTGCACAGTCCTATACTGTATATAACAACTCAAACATTTTTTTATGTTATTTGTTTTAAAGAGGCTGCAATGTGTAACATTAACATCTGTATAAAGAGAAGGTTAGGCTTTTGGCTGACAGCAAGCAAAATGCAACAAATTGTATAATAATAATAATAATAATAATAATAATGAATGATTTTTGTTTGATGTTTAGAAAAACATTTATGGAACAAAGCAGACAATAAGGTATCTTTGCTAATTTTATATTGACAAACAACTAAACTGTCAAAATTATTTTGCAGGGAATAATCTTACTGACATTATAATAAAGCAAATATGAAAATAGTTGGAATCTCATTTACCTGTGATTATGACAAAGGTTCCATTCCCGAAGGTGACCTCATGAAGAAACACAGCAGCACAATAATACACTGCAGAATCTGACGGCTCCACGTTAGAAATAGTGAGGTTAAAACTCCCCTCTGCATTCAGTAAGGAGTAACGTTTTATGCTTTTATATTCCTTGTAAAATTCACCAGGTACGTAGAGAAGTGCTTTCGCCATGGGCTGGGGCTTCCGACCAACAGCTTGCTTAAACAAAGTAACAAAAGTTGTTTCTCCTTGACAGAAGCATGTCAGGGTCACACTGTCTCCAAGCTGAACCCTCATCAGGTGACTGGGCTGAACAACATCTGTAGTCAGTGCAGTGTCTGCAAAAACAGAAAAACAAAAAAAATCATAATCAAATAAGACATATAATAGTAATCTAAATAACTATTAACTATGATGCAGATTAAATGGCCAAATTCCACTGATCACATCATACAGATAAATGAAAATATTAAAATCCCAAAATAATTTATATTATAGGGCCTTACTAATGAAAATGAGAAGACCAAAGAGTCTGAACATTTTTGTGCTTCCACTGTTTAGAATAAACTGCTCTGCTGCTAAGTGAGAGATCATGGTCGTGGTCGGGATGAAAGGGCAGGAAACAGAGAGGAAACAGAGAGACACACATCAGGCTGATCTGATTGGCTGTTCACATGGGAACTTAAGTAACAGTGAAAAAGCATTTTAATGTGCACTTACATGACGTTTATTAATTTACTCCTTAACATCCAGTTAAAATGAGAACAATTAGATAAACAGGAGCAGATACTGAGCATATAAAGTTCTTTGTACAGAGTGCTGAGATACTGTGGGAGAGCATTTGCTAATCATCTCTCTCAGACAAGCTCAGCACAGTATGAGTCTGTTATCTATCTGATATTAGACAGTCTCTCATACAGTAATAATAATTGATACTTTATTGGTCCCTGTGGAGAAATTGTCTTAACTTCTCTCTCAACTTGCTCTCTTTTTTTTAGAGTAAACAGAGTAAGTTGTCTGCGAAGGGCAGCCACCCATAGTGATGCCCAGTGAGCTGGGGGTTAAGGGCCTCGCTCAAGGACGCAGAGATGTGCTGTGGCTGGGTTTGAACCAGCGACCATCTTATTACAAGCACACAGGCATTAGATATTCTAATCACACTTAAAAGGCAGATTAAATGTTCTTTCCACCATGCAAACAGAATGTAAATTGTAGCTTTACTGCTTAGATTTACATTCACACATTTGCATTTAAAACAAGCATTTTAAGTGATGTACATGAGAGTAAATGGTGAATCAGTTTATTTGCCACTCTACACATTACATTGGCGCCCATTATAAGTAACTGTACAGTGACATTGCAGTTCCTCAGTTGCTTTGATGCATTTCTGGAATCACCCTTAACATCTGCAAAACTGTAAGTGCATTTCCCAAAACAATTCGTGCAAACAGCACCACACAGATGGACTGTCTACAAAAAAAGTCATAGAGGCCACCAGCAGCCCGAATACCACACCGTAAGGCCGTATGTTAGGATGCTCTCTATGGCAGAGCGGTAGGAGGCCACCAGCAGCCCGCATACCAGACCGTAAGGCAGCATGTTAGGATGCTCTCTATGGCAGAGCAGTTGAAGGTCCCGATCAAGAAATCCGACAAGTTTCCCCAATAAGCCAGTAACCCCGCTTCATAGAACAGGCCACAGGACTGGTTTTGGTGAGATAGTCCGAGTAGTAGGTAGAAATCAGGATGGAGACTGAGTGTGGGTCTAACAGGTGAGCAGATGTAGGACAGAATGTAGAGCCCTCTGGTGGAGTGCCTGTGCATGACTGAATGTATGGTTTGGGTCTGATGGTCTGAATAGTTGGTAGAAATAGGCACCTTCCTACCTGATGTGGTAGGTCTAGATAAGGGGTCACCAACATGGTGCCCCAAGGATGCCCCCAATGACCACATGAGTTGCCCGTGGACCTGTTCTATAAAATAGCACAACTCACCAGCGAACATCATCTAAAATTTTATTTTGTCCTGTTTCTAATCTATCACATTTGCATTTATATAGATTTGAAATTGAATATAAAAAAGCATTTAAAACATGTTTATCATGCATGAAGTTTAGACATGTTTAGGAGGGCGTTTAAAACTGATATCAAACTTCGTATGGCTCAGTACCCGTGAAGTAGCTCTCCGT
This sequence comes from Brienomyrus brachyistius, assembly GCF_023856365.1. NCBI lineage: Eukaryota > Metazoa > Chordata > Actinopteri > Osteoglossiformes > Mormyridae > Brienomyrus > Brienomyrus brachyistius. Next base: position 79,648 of record NW_026042825.1, read on the forward strand.
TTTAAAAAGGTTGGTGACCCCTGGTCTAGATCTTGCAAGTTTGTTTGTACTGGCTGTGTGAACATACTGTAGCACTGTTAAGAATATGCAACACAGCCTGAGTTGGGGATCTGCTGTATGCATCAGTAATATAATGCTTTGTCCTTTTCTAGGCTGTTCATTAAGACATAAAGCCTGAAAGTTTTCTGAATGGCATTAATGAAATTGAGCACTGCCCCCACCTGCTGGCCAATTTATTAAAACATTGAAATCGCTGTCTGCACAGGCTGACGTGTCATTTAAGTCTGATAATTTTCTATGAGTCAAACGGCAAGAAAATGACAAGAAGTTAAAAACATGGAGTTAGATGAAGGAGAAAAGATTACAAATTTGAAGATTATGAAATCAGGACATGTCAGCTAAGTCAGCCAAGGTGGGTCTTAAACATATGGACGGAAGTATGAGCGCTAAACTTAAACGGGTTCACTTGTAACCGCTGCCACCAAATTTCGTTAAATTGCTGGGGAGGTCCAGATACATGAGACAGGAATAGAAGGATTATTCTTTATTAATATACAGACGAGGGTTACAACCCTCCCTAGGGCAATAGAAGGGGATACCTGCCACGGGACATTCTAAAACGCTTAATGTGAAAATGCGTAACGCAACTTAATGTATTAAAACAGTCACCACAAATCACCAAATTTCTCGCGAATGTATCTGGCCATAAAGACTTACCTGACAAGAAATCAAAACCGAAATGCTAGGAATATGGACTTTAAGCCTTTTCTTTATGGGCGTCAATGGAGGGGAAAACGCTTGACGTAAGATGAAGTCCATATTCCTAGCATTTCGGTTTTGATTTCTTCCCTGGCATGGGTGACGGGTACACCACGTTCCCAAAGCCACGTTAGCCTCGAGCGAACTGCCCGGAGAAACCGCTCACACCAGCGCTGCAACCCGATCTCCTCCCCTTTTAAACACACATTTCTATGGCGTTAAATTAGTGCCAAAAGTCGTGCGCATAAAAACAGAAAATCCATGCTCTCTACGCGCTCGCGATTGCACAGCACTCACTCACTCGCTCGCCGTTAAATTAGGGCCAAAAGTCGAACCACGCGCGTGCGTGTGCTCGAGTGCTGAAAACCCATCCCCTCTACGCGCTCGCGTCTGCACAGCACTCGCTCGCTCGAATTTCCCGCTTCGTCTTACCGTATATAAAAGAATGGGCCAATGTACGGTAAATTGCATTGTGAATAAAATTTCTTAATACAACATCACAAAGCCAATTTAATAAATTCAAATCCTGGGAAGAACGCTCCTCAGATATTAGTTCTCGGGTTAGTGTTAGCAGACTATAGGCGAAACCACCTTAAGTGCTATCTGTTAATGTTTATTAAATTAGCATTAAAATGGAGAGGTTTATAATATCTTTTGTCCTTGTAGCTGCTAAATACACTCATTATTAAAGCCATAAAGTTGTCTGCCTACTACATTGGAATCTCCACTGAGTAAGTGTTTTTGATGGATTTTATTTAACTTTATTATACTCTGGTCCTTAGATCTAATGTCATACTTCTTCACTTATATTGTTTGTGAAAAGGTTTACCACGGTCAAACAGAGCAGCCACTACATCATCATACATGAACAAGCACCTCACAAAACAAAAACATTTCATTTTCATAATTAAAACTTTTGAATGGTAGGCCTAGTGTGTGGATCAGAGACAAGATCTTGACACCTCATTAACTATAATTTGTTCTGTGAACAGCTCAGATACCACCTTCTCGAAAGTCTTCTGCATAAAATAGAAATAGGATTCAGCGCGACTCCACTAAATTTGGATTACCTGGAGTTCCTTTGTCATCAGGAGCTGTATCTTCTGCAGGCCCTGTCTAATCACATTGAAGTACCTCCTGCTATCACCCTGGCTTTGCAAGAGCTCTTTGACCTTGTGAGGGCACATCTGGAACGTCCAGCCCCATGTGTCACACAGGAAGTCGCTGCCACCAATAGACGACCCAAGATTTTGATTGAAGAACAATGTTTGAAAGAAATGCTCCATACTCAACTTCCTGTGCCTTGCATAGCCACACTGATGGGTGTTTCAAGAAGAACAATCTTAAGAAGAATAAAAGAGTATGAGCTCTGTGTTAGGGAACTTGACAATTTGGTTTCTTCTGTCAAGAATGATCTACCAAATGCAGGCTACAGGATAGTCAATGCAGGCTGCAGTCAATGGGCTACAGGGTTCGGTGGAGAAGAGTTGCAGCCTCCATGCATAGGGTTGATTCCATGCGCATCATATAAAGGTTGTCAAGTCTTGGCTGTGTTGTACGCAGAATGTACCAGGGCCTTTGTCTCTAGTACACGTGGACACAAACCACAAGTTGATCCGGTTTGTATTACCAGCAAATTTATTTGGAGTAAACCCTGGGTGGATTGGTGTGAGGTGGTGGTGGGGCTTTGGAGAAGATTTCCTGCCGATCAACACTAGCAACTTATATCTATCTGTCATGGAGGTCTCGGGACTCACAGATATTCAGAGACATGTGGATAGTTTACCAGTGGTTTTCAGCAGGAAATAGTTATTACTACAAATTGTCACCCCCCCCCCCCGCCCCCCACAGAAACTGGATCTGGCTATAGTGGGAAAATCTTTTTTTTTTTTTATTTGTGAGAACTTGAAAGCAAAACAAAACTTGGAAAAAATATATGCTCATTCACCAATTTTCTAATCTGGGGTCTAAAGTGGTCAGGCTTGCAAGTGTATTTGGTTATTTGTCTATCCTAGCCTGTTGCAGTGTATATTTCCTGTATATTTTGCATGTAAAAAATGTTGTTTGTTATGTCAGTGCTTAATATTATCATGTAGTCTTCATGAACTTTCTTCATCTTGGCCAGGGACTGCATTTGAAAAGTAGCCACTTGACTAAAATTGGCACATTTTCAGAAATGCCAGCAACAATACTGATAATGAACACCCCTCTAACTGACTCTCAGTTGGTTTAGAAAAAAGACTTTTAAGAGAAAAGAAAGCCTTCCTTTGGTTTTGCATTTTTCTCTTTTTTGTTGGCTGTGCACAATATATTAGAAGAATACCTTACAATTATATTAGTTAAGAAATAACAGATTGCGTATATACAATATTAAGGTGATGACAACAACCCTCACTGTCTCTAGGTGCTGCTTCAGACAGGGCATTCTGCAGCAGGGACACCACCCGTCGTGCAGCATCCAGCAAATCTCCCTATCACAACAGCCCACATAACAGAATAACATTAGTGTATGATTCAGTAGGGCTAGTCCAGGTCTGGAAAGTAGTTGGGCCAGATTTTTAAACCAAGAAATTTAGCTGGGCCAGACATTTTCAGCGGCCCAGTAAGCAACAGGTAATGGCATTTTAAACAAACACAAATCAAGGTACATTATTTTAAAAAACTACAACTGAACAGAATCTGAGAGCAATATTTTTTTTCACTTCTGAAATGAGAAAAATATTTTGGTCGTATCTGACCTAGACGCATCCCAAAGAAAAAAAATGCCTATTAGATGGTAAACAGACATAAAGAAAAAGGGAAAAATCGTCTATAATCATCATCCGCTTATACTGTGGTGATCCATTTCACCCACACAGGCATGATCACCATTAGCGGTTTCCACATTATTGTCGAGGTGACTATTCACTTTACCTCTGCTTTCTCCGACATCTTCCTGATTCTGCCGCCAACAAGGGGCTCATAGGGTGGAGACTGAGGGTGTTAAACAGACCAATCTTTTGTCACTGAATGCAACAAATAATGTATTTATCTGTCAAAAGTCCAGCACCAGGAAAAGCAACAGAGTGACAGTAGAAACTGTAATAATAATGGAAGTGCGCCGCCCTACAGGGAAGGAGGAGTGATGGGAGTCCCGGTGGTGGCTAAGCGCGCGTGGGGAGAGGCGTCGTACTGTGAGGCTTCATGAACTTCCGATGGGGCAGTGCTGTCATACAGCGGGGAGCCTGAGAGGGGCACTGTGGCCGGGTGCGAGAGCCCTGGGTAATGAGTTGTAGAGCTGCGCAGTGTCACGATCGGGTACAAGCAGGCAGGCGATCGTGCGGGCAAGGCGTGCAAGGAGCAAGCGGACAGGCAAAAACGGGAGTTTAATTAGGAAGCGCGGACGGGGAAACATCTCACGCATACAAACATCAATGACAGACACTGGACTCAGGTAAGACACGGACTGAAATACACAGGACTGAGCAAATTAACTAGATACAGCTGGGTACAAATCGGGAGAAAACACGTGGGTAATCAGGGGGCGTGGCACACAGGAGGAGCGGACGAGCCGGGCATGACACGCAGGAACTGAGAGCCCAAGCTGTTGGACATTCCACTGGACTAGGAGACTGGGGTGAGTGAGGAGGAGCTCATTGACCACAAACTGGGATACTGGCTGTGTGTGAGCAATGGGGTGGAGATTAAGGAAAGACGTTAAATCAGCATGCAGTGTTGCCTGGAAACAACAACAAATATACTAGTGTCACTGTACTAAAACAATATCAAAATAATGCCTATTTTTTATTCATTTTACTTGTAGAGTGCAAAGTACAAAGGAAAACAAAGAGTAACTATGGCGAAATAAATCAAAGCATGTCCCAGAATGATGGGCCTGAATGGATCAGGACAGAAGAAGGCGAAAGTCCTGTTAACGAGGTGAGACGATGCAGACACAGGCCAGGATGTGGGTATAGGCGAGAACAAGAGGGAAGACGGGGGCCCGAGACTCAGCATGGGGACAGGTGGGGGAGGGGAGGCACGGGCTCACCTGGAGCTGCTCCCGGAGGTGCCGCTATGACTCATGGGTAACATGCCGGAATGGGACGGCACCTGTAGGCTGGACCAGTTGTCATGGGAGGGCAACATGGACAGACAGGTAGACGAGCTGTCTGAATAAGCAGCTGCAAGTATAAAACAATAAATGAAGCAGGTATGTGGTGGGCAGTGTTACAGCGTCCTTAATATGGTCAATACAGAAAAGGCATGTTATCATGTTATGTATATACTGCCTCCAGTTACTTAATGCCTAACTTTAATACATTGATTGATTTGTTCACTGCTGCAGCCTGTGTCAACTTTCCTTTCAGACAGATGTAAAGTCCATTCTGTTTTTGTTCTGTGTAGTTTTTTTTGAACAGCATATGGCTGAATTCTGTTAAACCTCAGACTGAAGAAAATTGTGTTAATTGAAAAGCAAATATCAAAAACTCAGTCTGCAGGAATGTTTTTCTAAATATTTCTGTGGACTTTTGGAAATTTCACGAAATTTCATTGCTCCATTACATAAACACTGAGTGAGATTTCATTCCCATTACTGCAACGTATGAAGAGGATTATGACTTATTACTTTAGGTTATCGGACTGAGTGAGTTTTGGAAATTTGCTCTTCGATAACTGAAGCAGTGCTGTGAATGCAGAGGTTATATGCGTCGCATATCAACAGAACTGTATGTTTATGTCTTGTCTTAATTATTTTGATTAAATGTCTAACTATTCCCAATATGTGTGAACATACTTGGCCAAATAAAGCTGATTCTGATTCAGTCAGAGGGTAATCGTCGGTGTGCTGTACTATCGTGGTGACCCACACAGAGAGCTTAGGACCATGATTTCAGTGTGTGCTTGTGTGAGGGGACAGGCAGGGCGGCGGCTCACTGGGTGATGCACTCCTGTGGGTATAGGGGCTGGGATAGGGGGCGGAGCAGTTACTCCTCAAGGAGGAGTAACAGTCACAGCCGTGGGGGGAGGAGAGGGAGAGGGTGCTCCCAAACTGGGGGTGTGGGTTTGATGAAGAGCAGAGAGACCCTGAGCCTGGGATGAACCAGCTGCCTACTGAAACGAAAGCGGATAAAGACAGAAACTAGAACCTCAAACTAAACAACACAAACAACAATATCAAGTTATATTCAATCATTAAACCGTTATATATTTAATCTAAACAATAGTAATAAATATCGTTCCGATTCAAAATATCATTTACGGGTGAATCTTATGACTTGCATTGGGAAACAGGAAACGGGCCAAGCTGCAGGGCCAGTTCAAAGGCATAGTGCGAGGCGCCCAGAAAGGGGGCGAGGTCTGGGCGGAGTCAGCTAAAGAAGAAAAAGGCCTGACCTTTTTCTGGATGCTGTGGACTGTGTTTGTGTGTGAGCTGCAGCTGCATGTTCCTTACATTTTTTTTATTAACACCAGCACCGTGAGGTTTGGCCTGGACTGGGTCCTGTCCTGCATGGTTGAAGACATGTTGACTGATGGTCAGCCCGTGTTCTGTTGGATCCCACAGAAAGGAAATGGGAATCCCGTTTGGATCGGATGCTGACAGTTGAAAAAAAACTCATGTCTGTGTGTTATGAAAGAATATCAATAAATGTTTCCGAAAGGGGATGACTCATTTGGTAATTATTTACGGCTTATGTTATGGCTGAGAAATTTACAGTCTTTACTAAAGTCTGACTTCTTTCGAGTCACCTTTAATATAGATTGGACACTCTCTATGCTATGTACAATACTTATATAGATGGTACATGTTTACTTGCTTGCACAGATGGTTGATTAGGTAATTAGTGTAAGTGTGTGTGTGTGTGTGTGTGTGTCCAATCGCATGTATGTCCAAGGTCCATAGTAAGTAATATACACTGATCAAGAGATGCCTGAAAGTGGATGAAAGAGGACATTAGTGGGTGTATCACTTAGTGTAACGGGTGCAGGAAAATGAGCAGGACTGCAAGCCATATAATGACCCACTGTCCTTATCTAGCTCTTAATACAGTATGCATACAGTGATGTATCTACAATGGACAGCTACTATAAGCAGATAGCACAGTACAGGTGCTTAATCTGTATGCTATTTCCATCCATCCATTGTCCAAACCGCTTATCCTACTGGGTCACAGGGGGTCCGGAGTCTATCCCGGAATCAATGGGCACGAGGCAGGGAAGAACCCAGGATGGGGGGCCAGCCCATCACAGCTCACACTCACACACCATTCACTCACACATGCACACCTACGGTAAATTTAGCTACTCCAATTAGCCTCAGCATGTTTTTGGACTGTGGGGGGAAACCGGAGGAAACTAGCAGCTTTGTGTGGTAATTGTTTGTATTAAAAATACATTGGATCAAGTCAAATTATTTTTATGAAGAATTAACATCTAAAAGCTGCTAGTAGACCGTGGGAAAATAATTTTTCTATTTTCTTGCTGCCATCTCGTGGCCAAAAGTAGGTATTGCAATTTCCATCATATGTAAGAGGGCCTGCCCATCAGAGTAATGTACATCCTGTGACATGTATTGACTATCAAGACAAACTGAAACACGGTGTATTAGGCTGTCAATGAGTACTGGACTAGGGTGAAAAACTGCCTGATAATCTACCTATTAACTAGAAGAGTACAAACTGGAGACGGATCCCCTAATACAGAGGGATTAACGTCTGTGCCACATCCAGAACCATTCAGTGTAGGAGTCTGGTGGTTCTACTGGATACTGACAAGTACCCAGCCCCTTTGTTCCCTCTGATAATCATCAGTCCTCCTCTGAATGCCTTCACCACTCTATTCCTGAATAGGTACACATTTAAATATGCTAGCAAGATCAAGGTATTGGGATAACTGTTAGGTTCGCTGTTCAGAGAGTTGCAGTGAAAACCATCATACACAGTGGCCCTTTCTGGATAAGATTACCTCCCTCTGATCTAACAGGTCAAGATCAAAGCAAGGTGCATTGCAATGTCTGACACCCAGCACACTACAGCATATAAAATACAGGTATCCATCGCCTTCCGCATTTGGAACCAGGACCACTTGTTGCAAGTCAATTTGGGCGTATCTCAAGTTATACGAGAGAGGCAAGACATTAAGGACAGTATACACAGTACTGAAATAATAATGTACATATTAAACCACAGCACTTAATAAACAGATACTGCACTTACATTTCACAAAAAAAAAATAAAGCACAGATTGCACTAAGAAATCAAAAGATGCATGTGCTAGCAAACAGTGGGAGCTGAGGAAGAAGCAGTGGTGAAATACTTTATTGTACAGTACAGTAAGTTTCTTTTTATAGAATGAAATAGCATACAGGGGGCGGCATGGTGGTGCAGTGGTTAGCACTGTTGCCTCACACCTCTGGGACCCGGGTTCGAGTCTCTGCCTGGGTCACATGGGTGTGGAGTTTGCATGTTCTCCCCGTGTCGTCGTGGGGTTTCCTCCGGGTACTCCGGTTTCCCCCCACAGTCCAAAAACATGCTGAGGCTAATTGGAGTTGCTGAATTGCCCGTAGGTGTGCATGTGTGAGTGAATGGTGTGTGAGTGTGAGCTGTGATGGGCTGGCCCCCCATCCTGGGTTCTTCCCTGCCTCGTGCCCATTGATTCCGGGATAGACTCCGGACCCCCTGTGACCCAGTAGGATAAGCGATTTGGACAATGGATGGATGGATGGATGCTGAGGCTAACTGGAGTTACTAAATTGCCCGTAGGTATGCATGTATGAGTGAATAGTGTGTGAGTGTGCCCTGTGATGGGCTGGCTCCCCATCCTGGGTTGTTCCCTGCCTCGTGCCCATTGCTTCCGGGATAGGCTCCAGACCCCCCACGACCCAGTAGGATAAGCGGTTTGGACAATGGATGGATGGATGGAAACAGCATACAGATCTTATAAGCACCTGTACTGTGCTATCTGCTCATAGTAGCTGTCCATTGTAGATACATCACTGTATGCATACTGTATTAAGAGCTAGACAAGGGTCATTATATGGCTTGCAGTCCTGCTCATTTTCCTGCACGCGTTACACTAAGTGATGCACCCACTAATGTCCTCTTTTATCCACTTTCGGGCATCTCTTGATCAGTGTATATTATTTACTATGGACCTTGGACATACATGCGATTGAACACACACACACACTTACACTAATTACCTAATCATCCATCTGTGCAAGCAGGTAAACATTTACCATCTATGTAAGTATTGCACATTGCATAGAGAGTGTCCAATCTATATTAAAGGTGACTCAAAAGAAGTCAGACTTCAGTAAAGACTGTAAATTGGCAGCCATAACATAAGCCGTAAATAATTACCAAATGAGTCATCCCCTTTCGGAAACATTTATTGATATTCTTTCATAACACACAGACATGAGTTTTTTTTCAACTGTCAGCATCCTTCTCGATTGTCAGAAGCTCTGCGCTAGAGGGAGGTTTACTGGTCTTATACTCTTCTGGCACCTTGTGTGATTCCTGACTTGGGACATCAGTTTGGCTCCTTCTGTATGTGGTTTACATTGTATTTATTCTTTAAAGTTGCCCCTTCAGAATTAGACAGTGTAACCAGCTTGCCACATATTGCCTGGATGACATAAGGTCCGGTAAAATCCGGTTCCGTTCTTCCTCCTTTCCGTCCCCGCTTCCTCATGTTGAACAGAAGCGCCTCATCTCCAACATGATAAACTGTGTTTTGGTACCTCTTTTGTATTCGTTTACCACATGCCTGCTTCTGTTTTTCCTGTTACTAGGAGATGTTTTCAGCTGTTGTTGCTTATTGTCTCAACTACTTTATTTTTTTCATCAAAAAACGTGCCGTAGCTTTTCTCATCGGGAAGAATAATTGTGGAAAGCTGAAGTGGAAAAACATTCATAGCAAATTATTATTATTCACAGATCATTATAAAGAGTCATTTTCTAAAAGCATTAAGAACAATGTAATTTGCTGTTTCAAGATATGTTTTTAAATAACTACTTGTCAGTCATAAGAAACTCTTCAACACACATGATCCGATCTTGCCACAAATCATTTTTAATCTCACTTTTGTTGCCAGCAGTTCAGACATTAATGGCTGTGTGTTGAGTTATTTTGAGGGGACATCAAATTTACACCATTATACAAGCTGTACACTGATTACTTTACATTCTATCAGAGTTTCATATCTTTAACGTTGTCCCTTGAAAAGATATAATAAAATATTTACAAAAATGTGTGGGGTGTACTCACTTTTGTGAGATACTGTATATTAAGGGATTGATTGTCAATAATATCAGTAATTCCTGATGTAATGTTAAAAGAATAGAGCCTGTCTCACACAGTTCTAAAACAACCTCAAAAACAGACTTACCATTTTATGTCATCATTCGTTTTCTCATCCAGGCCATTGGTTTGGGGATGATATGCAGCAGTGATCAACGGCAGAACAGGGGCTCTGAACGCAGTATGGATTAAAAAGGAATTAACCATCTCTCTCAATATAAAATTAGGATCATTTATTCTCTACAGAGGCCCCCATAGAATAGTGCATCCATCCCCTCACTCATGTTTAGACAGACGTAAGGCAACAGGCCAATGACATTCAGAACAGCAACAACATCAACAATTGTACAGCTAGTTTTAAAATTTAATAAAAAAGACAAACCAATTAGGTAATATTAATGAAATTATTAAAATGTGCAGATTAATAGTCAGAAATAATTTGCGATTTTAAGAGCGGAAAGGATACATTAAAACTCAATTACATTTATCCCTTAATAATAAAAAAAAGGTTTTTGAATTTTACATCATGATAAATGAGAACTATATGTGATTACTAATTACTGTTGACTAATTTCCTGTCTGGACGTTTCCCTCCTCATTGTTAAAAGTCATTATATGTCTGGGTGCCAGTCAGTGGAAGCACACAGACATGTTGGCCAGCTGTCATATTCATTCAGCACCAGCCCATCAAGTAGAGAATTCAGCACCACGGACAGTGACCTGTGTTACAATGACATCAGGTCATTGGCTCTAAATATTTTTCTAGAAATAACTAAATGGCTCTATTGTAGAAATTTCCAGCCAGAGTCTTGTGGTGCGTTCGTTTTTCTCTCGGAACTTGGAAATTCCAAATTGGGTGACATCACATCCAACAATCTCCCGTTCAAGCTAGCACAACTCGGAACAAACATGGCTGCCTCCATGAATACGCTGCTGTGTTGTTGCTTTATATTTTAGCAGTTATGGAGTAAGATTATTATTTCAGACAAATAAACAAGAAACAGGAACTAGTCAAACCACATTAAAAGCTTTATAAAGTATTTTAGTACATTCATAGCGATATTCTTTTTTCGAGAGGCAAACAAACTACAAACAAACCAAAAACACTAACAAGTCTGGTAAAAATCTGATATTGCATGTTAGGATACTGTTTACGGTCACAATATGGTATTCTCTAAATCGAACACGTGCAATTACATTAATAATTACTAATAATTATAAATAATAATAATAATAAATGGGCGGTATGGTCGTGCACTGGTTAGCACTGTTGCCTCACACCTCTGGGACCCAGGTTCAAATCTCCGCCTGGGTCACATGTGTGTGGAGTTTGCATGTTCTCCCCATGTCGTCGTGGGGTTTCCTCCGGGTACTCCGGTTCCCCCCCACAGTCCAAAAACATGCTGAGGCTAATTGGACTTGCTAAATTGCCCGTAGGAATGCATGTGAGAGTGCATGGTGTGTGTGAGTGTGCCCTGCGATGGGCTGGCCCCCCATCCTGGGTTGTTCCCAGCCTCGTGCCCATTGCTTCCGGGATAGGCTCCGGACCCCCCGTGACCCAGTAGGATAAGCAGTTTGGAAAATGGATGGATGGGATAATAATAAATTTAACAAAATAAACATTTTTAAGGATTTGTAAAATAGAATTAATGTTGAGTGTGTAAGCCGCCATGTTGAAATTACGTCACAGGGGCAACTCGGACAAGAAGATTCTGTCAGACATTAACGTCATAAAAGAGGCGTTTCTAATGGGAAGTGATGTTTTTCGTGACGTTTTTGTCCGAGTTGGAGTGAAATAATCAAACGCAGCATGTGTTCCTATTTGAAGAGAATATTCTATTTTTATTCTAAGGAACTACAG